>NW_027464649.1:0-7500 GCF_043290135.1 Rhipicephalus microplus | reverse complement strand
CACCAAAAACGACGTCATCTAACGAGATAGTGTTGTTTTATTGCGAGTACGAAACTGCGATAGGTAAAATGTTGTGAAAGCACACAAAACGGCATGAACAAGCCAAATACTGCGTGTTGTACCGTTACAAGTGCGAAAGTGCTATGTTGTGACATTCTCGGTAAAGCGCATGCAAGTATCGTGAAACCTTAAAGAACGATGTCATTTAGCGAGATACAGCGTTCTGTACTGTAATAAGTTGGTGAGAAACTGTGAGGTCAAGCAAATATCGTAATTGTGAACGAAACAGTGTAATTGAGCGTCTTTAGATACAAGTGCGAATGTTAGGTTAGGTTGACAGATCAACCGTCGTAAAACCGCATTAAACAATGTCACTTAGTGAGATGTAGTGTTTTTCAACATTACAAGTCGGGAACTACGTTATCTAATGTGAAAGCGCATGAAACCGTCGTAATCTTGTAGAAAACATTGTAAAGTGGCGAGTAAAACGTTTTCTAACGATAGAAGTGCGAAGGTTAGGTTAGGTTAGGTTAGTTTAAGCTAGGTAGCGTCGTGAAACTACCAAAAACGACGTCATCTAACGAGATAGTGTTGTTTTATAGCGAGTATTAAACTGCGATAGGTGAAATGTTGTGAAAGCACACAAAACGGCATGAACAAGCCAAATACTGCGTGTTCTACCGTTACAAGTGCGAAACTGCTATATTGTGATATTCTCGTTAAAGCGCATGCAAGCATCGTGAAACCTTAAAGAACAATGTCATTTAGCGAGATACAGCGTTCTGTACTGCAATAATTTGGTGAAAAACTGTGAGGTTATGCAAATATCCTAATTGTGAACGAAACAGTGTAATAGAGCGTTTTTTAATACAAGTGCGAATGTTAGGTTAGGTTAAGATATGAACCGTCGTAAAACCGCATTAATCAATGTCACTTAGTGAGATGCAGTGTTTTTCACCATTACAAGTCGGGAACTGCGATATCTAATGTGAAAGCGCTTGCAAACGTCGTTAGGTTAGGTTAGGTTAGGTTAGGTTAGGTTACGTTAGGTTAGGTTAGCTTAGGTTTGGTTAGGTTAGGTTAGGTTAGGTTAGGTTAGGGTATGTTAGGTAAGGTTTGGTTAGGTTAGGTTAGGTTAGGTTGGTTTAGGTAAGGTTAGGTTCGGTTAAGATATGAACCGCGCTAAAACCGCGTTAAACAATGTCACTTAGTGAGATGCTGTGTTTTTCACCATTACAAGTCGGGAACTGCGATATCTAATGTGAAAGCGCATGAAACCGTCGTAATCTTGTAGAAAACATTGTAAAGTAGCGAATAAAACGTTTTCTAACGATAGAAGTGCGAAGGTTCGGTTAGTTTGAGTTATGTTAGTTTAAGCTAGGTAGCGTCGTGAAACCACCAAAAAACGACGTCATCTAACGAGATAGTGTTGTTTTAAAGCGAGTACGAAACTGCGACAGGTAAAATGTTGTAAAAGCACTCAAAACGGCATGAACAAGCCAAATACTGCGTGTTGTACCGTTACAAGTGCGAAACTGTTATGTTGTGACATTCTCGGTAAAGCGCATGCAAGTATCGTGAAACCTTAAAGAACGATGTCATTTAGCGAGATACAGCGTTCTGTACTGTAATAAGTTGGTGAGAAACTGTGAGGTCAAGCAAATATCGTAATTGTGAACGAAACAGTGTAATTGAGCGTCTTTAGATACAAGTGCGAATGTTAGGTTAGGTTGACATATCAACCGTCGTAAAACCGCATTAAACAATGTCACTTAGTGAGATGTGGTGTTTTTCAACATTACAAGTCGGGAACTACGATATCTAATGTGAAAGCGCATGAAACCGTCGTAATCTTGTAGAAAACATTGTAAAGTGGCGAGTAAAACGTCTTCTAACGATAGAAGTTCGAAGGTTAGGTTAGGTTATGTTAGTTTAAGCTAGGTAGCGTCGTGAAACTACCAAAAACGACGTCATCTAACGAGATAGTGTTGTTTTATAGCGAGTATTAAACTGCGATAGGTGAAATGTTGTGAAAGCACACAAAACGGCATGAACAAGCCAAATATTGCGTGTTCTACCGTTACAAGTGCGAAACTGCTATATTGTGATATTCTCGTTAAATCGCATGCAAGCATCATGAAACCTTAAAGAACAATGTCATTTAGCGAGATACAGCGTTCTGTACTGCAATAAGTTGGTGAAAAACTGTGAGGTTATGCAAATATCGTAATTGTGAACAAAACAGTGTAATAGAGCGTTTTTAGATACAAGTGCGAATGTTAGGTTAGGTTAAGATATGAACCGTCGTAAAACCGCATTAAACAATGTCAATTACTGAGATGCAGTGCTTTTCACCATTAAAAGTGGGGAACTGCGATATTTAATGTGAAAGCGCTTGCAACCGTCGTTAGGTTAGGTTAGGTTAGGTTAGGTTAGGTTTGGTTAGGTTAGGTTAGGTTAGGTTAGGTTAGATTAGGTTAGGTTGGGTTGAGTTGGGTTAGGTTAGGTTAGGTTAGGTTAGGTTGGGTTAGGTTAGGTTACGTTAGGTTAGGTTACGTTAGGTTAGGTTAGGTTAGGTTACTTTACGTTAGGTTAGGTTAGGTAAGGATAATTTGGTTAGGTTAGGTAAGGTTAGGTTAGGTTAGGTTAGGTTGGGTTGGGTGTTGTTGGGTTGGGTTGGGTTGGGTTAGGTTGGGTTAGGTTAGGTTAGGTTACGTTAGGTTAGGTTAGGTTAGGTTACGTTAGGTTATGTTAGGTCAGGTAAGGTTAGGTTACGTTAGAATAGGTTAGGTTAGGTTACGTTAGGTTAGGTTAAGTTAGGTTAGGTTAGGTTTGGTTAGGTTAGGTTAGGTTAGCTTAGGTTAAGTTAGGTTGGGTTGGGTTGGGTTAGGTTGGGTTAGGTTAGGTTAGGTTGGGTTAGGTTAGTTTAGGTTAGGTTAGGTTAGGTTAAGTTGGGTTGGGTTAGGTTAGGTTAGGTTAGGTAAGGTTAGGTTAGGTTAGGTTAGGTTAGGTTAAGGTATGAACCGTCGTAAAACCGCATTAAACAATGTCACTTAGTGAGATGCAGTGTTTTTCACCTTTACAAGTTGGGAACTGTGATATCTAATGCGAAGGCGCTTGAAACCGTCGTAATGTTGTAGAAAGCAATGTAAAGTAGCGAGTAAAACGTTTTCTAACGATAGAAGTGCGAAGGTCATGTTAGGTTGAGTTATGTTAGTTTAAGCTAGGTAGCGTCGTGAAACTACAAAAAAAACGTCATCTAACGAGATAGTGTTGTTTTATTGCGAGTACGAAACTGCGATAGGTGAAATGTGAAAGCACACAAAACGGCATGAACAAGCCAAATACTGCGTGTTGTACCGTTACAAGTGCGAAACTGCTATGTTGTGATATTCTCGTTAAAGCGCATGCAAGCATCGTGAAACCTTAAAGAACGATGTCATTTAGCGAGATACAGCGTTCTGTACTGCAATAAGTTGGTGAAAAACTGTGAGGTTATGCAAATATCCTAATTGTGAACGAAACAGTGTAATAGAGCGTTTTTTAATACAAGTGCGAATGTTAGGTTAGGTTAAGATATGAACCGTCGTAAAACCGCATTAAACAATGTCACTTAGTGAGATGCAGTGTTTTTCACCATTACAAGTTGGGAACTGCGATATCTAATGTGAAAGCACTTGCAAACGTCGTTAGGTTAGGTTAGGTTAGGTTAGGTTACGTTAGGTTAGGTTTGGTTAGGTTAGGTTAGGTTAGGTTATGTTAGGTTAGGTTGGGTTAGGTTAGGTTAGGTTACGTTAGGTTAAGGTATGAACCGTCGTAAAACCGCAATAAACAATGTCACTTAGTGAGATGCAGTGTTTTTCACCATTACAAGTCGGGAACTGCGATATCTAATGTGAAAGCGCATGAAACCGTCGTAATCTTGTAGAAAACATTGTAAAGTAGCGAATAAAACGTTTTCTAACGATAGAAGTGCGAAGGTTCGGTTAGTTTGAGTTATGTTAGTTTAAGCTAGGTAGCGTCGTGAAACCACCAAAAACGACGTCATCTAACGAGATAGTGTTGTTTTAATGCGAGTACGAAACTGCGACAGGTAAAATGTTGTGAAAGCACTCAAAACGGCATGAACAAGCCAAATACTGCGTGTTGTACCGTTACAAGTGCCAAACTGCTATGTTGTGACATTCTCGGTAAAGCTCATGCAAGTATCGTGAAACCTTAAAGAACGATGTCATTTAGCGAGATACAGCGTTCTGTACTGTAATAAGTTGGTGAGAAACTGTGAGGTCAAGCAAATATCGTAATTGTGAACGAAACAGTGTAATTGAGCGTCTTTAGATACAAGTGCGAATGTTAGGTTAGGTTGACATATCAACCGTCGTAAAACCGCATTAAACAATGTCACTTAGTGAGATGTAGTGTTTTTCAACATTACAAGTCGGGAACTACGATATCTAATGTGAAAGCGCATGAAACCGTCGTAATCTTGTAGAAAACATTGTAAAGTTGCGAGTAAACGTTTTCTAACGATAGAAGTGCGAAGGTTAGGTTAGGTTAGGTTAGTTTAAGCTAGGTAGCGTCGTGAAACTACCAAAAACGACGTCATCTAACGAGATAGTGTTGTTTCATTGCGAGTATTAAACTGCGATAGGTAAAATGTTGTGAATGCACACAAAACGGCATGAACAAGCCAAATACTGCGTGTTCTACCGTTACAAGTGCGAAACTGCTATATTGTGATATTCTCGTTAAAGCGCATGCAAGCATCGTGAAACCTTAAAGAATGATGTCATTTAGCGAGATACAGCGTTCTGTACTGCAATAAGTTGGTGAAAAACTGTGAGGTTATGCAAATATCGTAATTGTGAACGAAACAGTGTAATAGAGCGTTTTTCAATACAAGTACGAATGTTAGGTTAGGTTAAGATATGAACCGTCGTAAAACCGCATTAAACAATGTCACTTAGTGAGATGCAGTGTTTTTCACCATTACAAGTTGGGAACTGCGATATCTAATGTGAAAGCACTTGCAAACGTCGTTAGGTTAGGTTAGGTTAGGTTTGGTTAGGTTAGGTTAGGTTAGGTTAGGTTAGGTTAGGTTGGGTTACGTTAGGTTAGGTTACGTTAGGTTAAAGTATGAACCGTCGTAAAACCGCAATAAACAATGTCACTTAGTGAGATGCAGTGTTTTTCACCTTTACAAGTTGGGAACTGCGATATCTAATGTGAAAGCGCTTGAAACCGTCGTAATCTTGTAGAAAGCAATGTAAAGTAGCGAGTAAAACGTTTTCTAACGATAGAAGTGCGAAGGTTATGTTAGGTTGAGTTATGTTAGTTTAAGCTAGGTAGCGTCGTGAAACCACCAAAAACGACGTCATCTAACGAGATAGTGTTGTTTTATTGCCAGTACGAAACGGCGATAGGTAAAATGTTGTGAAAGCCCACAAAACGGCATGAACAAGCCAAATACTGCGTGTTGTACCGTTACAAGTGCGAAAGTGCTATGTTGTGACATTCTCGGTAAAGCGCATGCAAGTATCGTGAAACCTTAAAGAACGATGTCATTTAGCGAGATACAGCGTTCTGTACTGTAATAAGTTGGTGAGAAACTGTGAGGTGAAGCAAATATCGTAATTGTGAACGAAACAGTGTAATTGAGCGTCTTTAGATACAAGTGCGAATGTTAGGTTAGGTTGACATATCAACCGTCGTAAAACCGCATTAAACAATGTCACTTAGTGAGATGTAGTGTTTTTCAACATTACAAGTCGGGAACTACGATATCTAATGTGAAAGCGCATGAAACCGTCGTAATCTTGTAGAAAACATTGTAAAGTGGCGAGTAAAACGTTTTCTAACGATAGAAGTGCGAAGGTTAGGTTAGGTTAGGTTAGTTTAAGCTAGGTAGCGTCGTGAAACTACCAAAAACGACGTCATCTAACGAGATAGTGTTGTTTTATAGCGAGTATTAAACTGCGATAGGTGAAATGTTGTGAAAGTACACAAAACGGCATGAACAAGCCAAATACTGCGTGTTCTACCGTTACAAGTGCGAAACTGCTATATTGTGATATTCTCGTTAAATCGCATGCAAGCATCGTGAAACCTTAAAGAACAATGTCATTTAGGGAGATACAGCGTTCTGTACTGCAATAAGTTGGTGAAAAACTGTGAGGTTAAGCAAATATCGTAATTGTGAACAAAACAGTGTAATAGAGCGTTTTTAGATACAAGTGCGAATGTTAGGTTAGGTTAAGATATGAACCGTCGTAAAACCGCATTAAACAATGTCAATTACTGAGATGCAGTGTTTTTCACCATTAAAAGTGGGGAACTGCGATATTTAATGTGAAAGCGCTTGCAACCGTCGTTAGGTTAGGTTAGGTTAGGTTAGGTTAGGTTAGGTTTGGTTAGGTTAGGTTAGGTTAGGTTAGATTAGGTTAGGTTGGGTTGAGTTGGGTTAGGTTAGGTTAGGTTAGGTTGGGTTAGGTTAGGTTAGGTTAGGTTAGGTTACGTTAGGTTAGGTTACGTTAGGTTAGGTTAGGTTAGGTTAGGTTAGGTTAAGTTGGGTTGGGTTAGGTTAGGTTAGGTTAGGTAAGGTTAGGTTAGGTTAGGTTAGGTTAGGTTAAGGTATGAACCGTCGTAAAACCGCATTAAACAATGTCACTTAGTGAGATGCAGTGTTTTTCACCTTTACAAGTTGGGAACTGTGATATCTAATGTGAAAGCGCTTGAAACCGTCGTAATGTTGTAGAAAGCAATGTAAAGTAGCGAGTAAAACGTTTTCTAACGATAGAAGTGCGAAGGTCATGTTAGGTTGAGTTATGTTAGTTTAAGCTAGGTAGCGTCGTGAAACTACCAAAAACAACGTCATCTAACGAGATAGTGTTGTTTTATTGCGAGTACGAAACTGCGATAGGTGAAATGTTGTGAAAGCACACAAAACGGCATGAACAAGCCAAATACTGCGTGTTGTACCGTTACAAGTGCGAAACTGCTATGTTGTGATATTCTCGTTAAAGCGCATGCAAGCATCGTGAAACCTTAAAGAACGATGTCATTTAGCGAGATACAGCGTTCTGTACTGCAATAAGTTGGTGAAAAACTGTGAGGTTATGCAAATATCCTAATTGTGAACGAAACAGTGTAATAGAGCGTTTTTTAATACAAGTGCGAATGTTAGGTTAGGTTAAGATATGAACCGTCGTAAAACCGCATTAAACAATGTCACTTAGTGAGATGCAGTGTTTTTCACCATTACAAGTTGGGAACTGCGATATCTAATGTGAAAGCACTTGCAAACGTCGTTAGGTTAGGTTAGGTTAGGTTAGGTTACGTTAGGTTAGGTTTGGTTAGGTTAGGTTAGGTTAGGTTAGGTTATGTTAGGTTAGGTTGGGTTAGGTTAGGTTAGGTTACGTTAGGTTAAGGTATGAACCGTCGTAAAACCGCAATAAACAATGTCACTTAGTGAGATGCAGTGTTTTTCACTATTACAAGTCG
>NW_027464648.1:300000-445000 GCF_043290135.1 Rhipicephalus microplus | reverse complement strand
CCCTCCAAAAAAAAGAGAGAGAAAAAGACAAGCGGGCGAACGAGGTAGCAACAGACAACAAGAAGCAGAAGAAGGAGAGGAACTAGAAAGGAGCGACGGAGAGCCGCCGGAAACGAGCGGGTAATTCTGGCATTGTTACTTGGTATAGGTAAGACGCGCCGCCAGCGGAGGCGACCAAGAAAAACGGAAAAATGTGGAACATGTTGCTGCTTACTCGCATCCCACACATGGATCGAGTTTAAGTTCACGTGGTTCGGCGGCTGGCCCGTGGCATCGGGCCACACACACACACACAAACACACACAAGAAGCATACGACCCGCTCCAGCTTTCGGAATATAATGGCCACGTTGGAAAGCTAATGTGCCCTCTCCCCCTTCCTCCACCTGCCCTCTCTTGCAGAAAAATGTACAACCAGTCATACTGAAAATAAATAAATGGGTATTTTTGTAAAGGATGAAAATATATTAAAAAATATATAAAAATAAATAATACTAAAAAGTACTCAGAAAGGAAAATAAAGTCTAATAATACTAACACAATCCGTTTGGTTAACGTAGCATCGAATTCGTTAAGTTTCGCTATATTGACCAACTTGCGTGTGCGACTTCACGTATTTATAAATAAATTAATTGGGTAATTCAATTTCTGTGTTTCACGAAACGTCACGGAGACACGTCAGTCGCCCAGGGCTCTCGTTGATTCCGTGGGTAAGTGATCTGAATTTCTTTATAAAGTATGACTCCCGCTGTTCGCGCTCCCGTGTGTTCTGGAAGCCGGATTGTAGGAGTATGACACTTACGCGTTCGAAAGAGTGACCAGGAAGATTGATATGTTTGGAGAACGGCAAATTGGGGAGGCCCTTTACGTGTGCCCTGTGGTTGTTGAAACGCAAACGGAACGCGGTTTCCGTGTGTCCAATATATTCCTGTTTGCACACCTCACAGCGAATTTTGTATACCACATTGGCTGAGTCACAGTTAAGGTCGTCTTTAATTTTGTACACATAGTCTGAACAGGAGGCTTCGGCCGTATCTGTGGTCACCATGTGTGTGCACACCCTGCAGCGAGGTTTCCCGCACGGTCTACAGCCCTGATGGTGGTCGGATTTGTGTGTTTTCGCCTTGACCAGTAAGTCTCTCAGGTTTTTATTTCTTCGGTAAACCACCTTGGGCGGAGTCTGAAAAATGGCAGAGAGGCGACTACTCTGTTTAAGTATGTTGAAGTGGCGGTTTAGTATAGAATTCACCCGAGGGGCGGCGGCGCAGTATGTGAGGATTAAATTTGCCCCTGAAGTTATATCATCTTTATTCCCACCTTTTTCTCCCATTGTTGATTCTCGGTCCAAAGAGCGAGCGCGCTCAATTGCATTGTCAATTATTTTTTCGGGGTACTTTTGACGCAAGAAGGCTGTTCTCAATTCCTGTGCGTGGGTGTCAAATTGCGTGATTTCAGAGCAAATTCTTCTGTATCTGTGGGCTTGAGAGTAAGGAACACCTGTTTTGCAGTGATGGGGGTGACTGCTATGGAAATGCAGATACTGTTGGCGGTCTGTTGGTTTTTTATACAGGGAAGTAGATATGGTGGTGCCACTGAGTGATACAGTGACATCCAGAAAGTGAACACTCCTCTGCGAATACGTGTGCGTGAATGTTATCGAAGGATGCACGGAGTTGAAACCGGAAATGAATTTGGAAAGATTATGTTCACTATCAGCCCACACGAAGAATATATCATCGAGGAAGCGTCGGTAAAATATAGGTTTGAATGGAGAATTTTCGAGGAAAGGAATTTCTAAAGAGGCCATGAAAATACTTGCGTAATTTGGGGCCATTTTGGTTCCCATGGCAGTTCCGTTTACTTGCAGATAATGGTTTTGGTCGAATTCAAAGTTATTATGTTTAAGTACCAGATTTAGGAGCACCTCTAAAGCGCTTTCGTCGAATTCACTCGTTGATTTACTTTTTCCGTAGGCGGCGACTGTGGCGGCGATTCCTTCGGTGTGGGGAATGTTTGTGTACAGTGATGAGACATCCATGGTGACCAAATAGCAATCTAGAGGTACCACAAGTTTTGAGACTTCTCGAAGGAAGTGGCTGGTATCTTTGATGTATGATGGGAATGATTGTGGGATGTGCCTAATCAGAGAGTCAATGAAACTAGAAATTTTTTCAGTAGCAGTACCGTTGCTGGAAACTATGCCCACAGATACAGAAGAATTTGCTCTGAAATCACGCAATTTGACACCCACGCACAGGAATTGAGAACAGCCTTCTTGCGTCAAAAGTACCCCGAAAAAATAATTGACAATGCAATTGAGCGCGCTCGCTCTTTGGACCGAGAATCAACAATGGGAGAAAAAGGTGGGAATAAAGATGATATAACTTCAGGGGCAAATTTAATCCTCACATACTGCGCCGCCGCCCCTCGGGTGAATTCTATACTAAACCGCCACTTCAACATACTTAAACAGAGTAGTCGCCTCTCTGCCATTTTTCAGACTCCGCCCAAGGTGGTTTACCGAAGAAATAAAAACCTGAGAGACTTACTGGTCAAGGCGAAAACACACAAATCCGACCACCATCAGGGCTGTAGACCGTGCGGGAAACCTCGCTGCAGGGTGTGCACACACATGGTGACCACAGATACGGCCGAAGCCTCCTGTTCAGACTATGTGTACAAAATTAAAGACGACCTTAACTGTGACTCAGCCAATGTGGTATACAAAATTCGCTGTGAGGTGTGCAAACAGGAATATATTGGACACACGGAAACCGCGTTCCGTTTGCGTTTCAACAACCACAGGGCACACGTAAAGGGCCTCCCCAATTTGCCGTTCTCCAAACATATCAATCTTCCTGGTCACTCTTTCGAACGCGTAAGTGTCATACTCCTACAATCCGGCTTCCAGAACACACGGGAGCGCGAACAGCGGGAGTCATACTTTATAAAGAAATTCAGATCACTTACCCACGGAATCAACGAGAGCCCTGGGCGACTGACGTGTCTCCGCGACGTTTCGTGAAACACAGAAATTGAATTACTCAATTAATTTATTTATAAATACGTGAAGTCGCACACGCAAGTTGTTCAATATAGCGAAACTTAACGAATTCGATGCTACGTGAACCAAACGGATTGTGTTAGTATTATTAGACTTTATTTTCCTTTCTGAGTACTTTTTTAGTATTATTTATTTTTATATATTTTTTAATATATTTTCATCCTTTACAAAAATACCCATTTATTTATTTTCAGTATGACTGGTTGTACATTTTTCTGCAAGAGAGGGCAGGTGGAGGAAGGGGGAGAGGGCACATTAGCTTTCCAACGTGGCCATTATATTCCGAAAGCTGGAGCGGGTCGTATGCTTCTTGTGTGTGTTTGTGTGTGTGTGTGTGGCCCGATGCCACGGGCCAGCCGCCGAACCACGTGAACTTAAACTCGATCCATGTGTGGGATGCGAGTAAGCAGCAACATGTTCCACATTTTTCCGTTTTTCTTGGTCGCCTCCGCTGGCGGCGCGTCTTACCTATACCAAGTAACAATGCCAGAATTACCCGCTCGTTTCCGGCGGCTCTCCGTCGCTCCTTTCTAGTTCCTCTCCTTCTTCTGCTTCTTGTTGTCTGTTGCTACCTCGTTCGCCCGCTTGTCTTTTTCTCTCTCTTTTTTGGAGGGTCTTTAAACTGTGAGGGTGACCCTCTGCTACGGGAACTTGTATCATTTCACTTATATCCTCCGAAGAAGGCTGGTCCACCAGCCGAAACTGTTAGGATTAAATAAATATTTTATTGTTTTGTTTCCTATACTGCACTATTCTCGAAGTTTATAACTTTTATTACGGTAGCCGGAAGAAACTCTGATCATCTATTTCATCTATATATATATATATATATATATATATATATATATATATGTATATATATATATATATATGTATATATATATATATATATATATATATATATATATATATATATATATATATATATATATATATATATGGGTGTGTGTGTGTGTGTGTGTGTGTGTGTATGTATGTGTGTGTGTGTGTGTGTGTGATTACATTAATGAAAACATTTTACTTATTGCACGTTGCAGTAGGAAGCCCATGCCAGAAACTATTGTGCGGCTTCGTGGAGCCCGTTTGCCCTCAGAGAAATACCTATTGCGGTTGCCGATGCAGTAAGTATGGTGTTTCCAGTACTTTGCTGATGGGTGCAGGAACTGCGCATGCTATTAGAGCTCCAATACCATTCATGGGAACTTACAAATGAAAATCAGTCAAGTCGATTTACCCTAGAATCTTGACTCATCAATCTTTACTTCCGGTGCACAGAGGTATGCTTCGCTAAATCCGAACCTATTTCATAAAACAAATACAAAACACTTGTGGGAGATATTCCACACTCCGTTTCTCATGGGCTAAAGAAAGTGAGAGAAAATGAGGCGTTTCTGGCTTTAGAACTGTCAATAAAATATGGAAATACACTATAATGTGCGAGCAGAGAATCCGTGAATAGTAGACAAGAAGTTGAGTGACATTAGTTTCAGAAAAGCTATCAACTACTTCACTGAATACCGTACAGGGGTGGGTCGTAATGTTCTTTTTAGAGTCGGTGCCTTCTGCGTAAGAGATATGGCCTGCTGTGTTAACAAAAACTATAAGCACAGAAGTGGTCGCTAACGGAGAGTTCAATTTCTAATCTTTTTTTTACAATGTTGGAAACTTCAGTTCATTCCCAAAATCGACGAGGGAGCAGTTTTGTAAGGACAGTTTGTGAAGAAGCACCTCTAAAAGTTGAAGCATGGTATAGGCCTCGATAGGCGACGAAGACGAAGTGTTGCTGTAGCTGAGTGTTTGCCATTCAATTTCAGACTTTTCACTCATTTTTGCAGTTATAAGGGGAACATAGTTCCCTTTTCGGCGGCGATGAAAGTGGACTCATCTGCACGCCCTCCCTAGTTGCCGGCGACAGCGCCGGCAGCATCAAGGAAGCGAAACTGCCTTTATAGTGACAGCGAGGCTACTACCCTCATTGACACTGCCGAGAGCATCGACAGCTCCAACGACGAATACGTGACCGTCATGAGCCAGAAAGCAAAGCGGAGGATGCTCAGCGCATCCATGGACGCATCTGCTGGGAGGGCCCCGCAAAGCCCGCCGAGGTACACCGTCCTATTCTTGCCAACGCAACCATCCATCAACATGAGACTACTGAACAGGCAAGCTGTATCTTCAGAGCTCGAGGCACTGGTGCCGAACAGTATTAAGGATATCAGAGTGAATCCCCGGAAAAAATATTGTAGCAGTGGACGTCGCTCAAGCGTCAGCGCTGATTTCACTGAGCAAAGTTACCGTCCTTGGCGGCATGAATGTTCACACTATCATTCCGCTAGAAAATCAGGCAACTACAGGCGTCATATATGACATCAATGTGACCATCTCGAATGAAGATCTGCCGATTCCTATTAAGCCTGCTAATGATGGGCCCCAAAAACTACAGGTGTGCCGTCTAGGGAAGTCGAGATGTGTGAAGATAGACTTTAAGAGTGATTGCCTGCCGACACATGTTAAGGTGGGTCATTTCCGGCATGCTGTGCGGCCATTTGTCCCTAAGCCGCTTCAGTGCCGAAAATGTCAGACATTTCGTCAGATGAGCGCAGTCTGTTGGAATCCTACAACATGTTCTCGTTGTGGTGCACCATACTCTGCCGACAACTGTAACGCTAATTCCTATAAATGCCCGAATTGCCAAGGGTCCCACGACGCCAAATCAAAAGAGTGTCGGAAAATAAGGCAGGAGATATCGGTTTTGAAGAAAATGGTGAGGGACCGTTCGACTCACCGAGAAGCGGTTGCTGTCGTCAGGTGACATCGTTCTCGTCGCCGACACTCATCTAGAAAGCCTGCCCACAGTATGAAGTCTTCTGTAAAGCCTCCTTTCGTTGAATCGGCTTCACCACCACTGCCGGACAGAAAGAACACGTGCATTGAGAATGCTGCACCTGAAAAGGAGGCTCTGGAAGAAGCATGGCCATCACTTCCAAGGATAACCCCAGCAGAAAAACTGGAACGTGCACCGGTAGCACCACTTTCTGCATCTCGCCAAGATGAGGCAACAGAGCGTGACCGAGAAATTTTGACGATGATCAAGTCTCTCATCAATGCCATACGCATGCTTCTAGGCAAGACGAACACGCCTACAGCACGATGCGCAGTGCAAGTATCGGATGCCCTGAGTCCAGTGCTTGCCAACTTCACATAGACAAAATGGCTCATTCACTGCCTTCATTCCGAGACGAAGTACGTAGTGCGACAGTTTTACAGTGGAATGCCAGAGGGCTTAAATCAAGGATCTCATGTTTTTGGCATTACGTTTTCCGCAACAGATTTCCTATATTAGTAATATATGAACCAAATTTGTCAAAAGCGATAAAGCTTTCTGGCCAGGAAGCCTTCACTTCATCGACTTGTGGTGAGCCCAGCAAAGTAATTATATATATCCGCACAGATTTAACCTACATTCCACATTTGGTGCAACCCCATAACGGAAATCAATACGTTTGCCTCCGCGTTGCAAAGAAAAAGGTAGCCTTCACACTTATCGGAGCATACATCTCACCCTCTGGTCAGTTCGATGGTGAAAGACTACATGACATCTTGACCGCTACACCTGGACCTTGGATTGTTATTGGTGATTTTAATGCTCATCACTTGCTTTGGGGAAGCACAAAGATTGATTCCAGAGGCCGGAAACTTGCTGAATTCGCCTCACGCCACGAACTCAACGTTATAAATGACGGCAGTCCAACGCATTTGCGTGGTTCGAGATATAGCAGTTGCTTGGATCTTGCATTGGTGTCACGGCAATTCATCCAACAAGTGCGATAGTTCACTTATATTGAGACTCAAGGCAGTGATCATATTCCAACGTATCTGACGGTCAAAGGTTTTGCATTTTCCTCCTCATCAACTCATCAACTCCTCATGAACTAATAGAAGAGTTAATTGGACAATGTACAAGGCAAAGGTGAAAGATGCATGCGATGGTATCACGTGCGGCCTCGAGGAGATAATGAAAAATGTGATGGAAGAGGTTACGTGTGCCTTTAAATACACATCAAAGCGTACAGGATTTGATATAGAACTTGAACGACTACGAACGATTCGTAGGCGGGCGGAGAGGAGGTACAGGCGCACTAATTCAATTCATGACCTCAGAGACGCTCGACGTCTACAAAAGAAAATCCAACGTCGAATGGACAAGATGGAGGACCAATGGTGGAAGAAATTTTGTGAATCACTCGATCCTCGCAAGCCTATGTCCCATATATGGAGGACGGTGCGTGGTCTTGGATCGACTCCACAACATCGTCCATTCAGAACATTTGCTCTCCATCAAGGCCGCCTGAAGGTTGACGTTGCTGAAGATTTCTGCGTGAGGATTGCGGGAAATGTGGTTACCATGAGTGACGAAGTTCTCGGGGATGCTACCGTAGCACGAGGTTCTGAACTGAATACGCTTTTCTCACTCGATGAACTGGATGCAGGTTAGCCACCTGCAGATGTTCATCTTCACCTGGGCCGGACGGTATACATACGCTGCTTTATGCCGTCTTGGAAGACGTGGCCGAGACCAGCTACTAAAATGCTACAACCAGTCATGGAACGATGGCGTCGTTCCATAAAGGTGGAAATCCAGCCGCTTGGTACCAATCCTCAAACCTGGAAAGTCGCCACTTCATCTGGCATCATATCGACCCATTGCGCTATCCAGCTGCGTGGGGAAAATAATGGAAAGAATGGTTCTGACACGCCTGGAGTGGTACCTTGAACGCTATAATATGTACCCAGAGGCCATGGCTGGTTTTCGAAGAGGCCGCTCTTCTATTGATAATGTCATCGACCTCGTAACCTCTGTGTAACAACAGAAATAACTCAAGCGCATCTCGGTTGCAATGTTCCTCGATGTAAAAGGTGCATACGACAACGTAACGCACGATGCTATCCTAGTTGCCTTGGTGAACATTGGAATCAGTGGAGAAATGTTTCGATGGATTCGGAGCTACCTACAGAGGAGCTTCGTGCTCACTGCGGAAGGCCGCACCGTTGATCATTACACCGCTCGCGGCGTTCCACAAGGCGGGGTTGTCAGCCCTACGCTGTTTAACCTCACGATCATTGGCCTTGTACAGTCTACCTCGATCAGTCAATATCTCTACATACGCTGATATATGTATCTGGGAGTCAGCAGTGACACGACTCCAGGTACGCGCACGGCTACAGAAGGCAGCGAGAATAACGTCGACGTACCTCCATGCTCGAGGCCTCACAATTTCCACCGAGAAGTGCGCCTTAGTCCCTTTTACCCGCAAGCCCATGATCTCTTATCCTGTTTCTATCGACAACGTGAACCTTTCGTGTATGAGATGTCACCGATTCCTGGGCGTCATTATCGACAGAGATCTCTCGTGGAGTGCTCACATCTCGCACTTGAAGAAGAGGCTCAGCTCTATCACACACGTGATGAGATTTCTCGCTGGTAAAACGTGGGGCACATCAGTGTCATCTATGCTTCCGCTGTACAGAGCGCTCTTCTTGGGATACTTGCGGTATAGCACGCCCGTGCTTTCCAACGCCGGAAAAACTAACATCAGGGTCCTGCAAAGCATTCAAGGCCAAGTCCTCTGCACATGCTTGGGGCGACCTCGGTGCGCTAATACGTTAGCAACAATTGGTATTGCTAAAGACCATCCGATCACGACATATATAACTGTCGACACACTCCAGACACATATCCGTCACATATCCAGAGTGCCTAACCACCACCTTGCTAGCTTGCCACTAGAAAGACCAAAGGCAGCGTTTTCCAAAGTTGTTGCGGCCAACCAGAATTCCATCTCGTGGAGATTCTCACCCGCAACCATACCACTATCTGCAGAGTGGTGCATGAAAAGACCGACTGTGCACCTTGAAGTGCCGGGGATATCTAAAAAGGCAAGCCTGTCATCTCCAGCCCTCAAGCAGATCTCACTGGACCTTTTGCATTTGTCGTATGCTAACCGAATTCATGTTTACACGGACGGTTCAGTCTCGGGAAGTTCGACAGGTGCCTTTGTCGTACCATCTCGATCAATCACCGTCAAATTCAAGACATCACACGTCACGACAGCTACGGGATCCGAGCTCGCCGCTCTTCGAGCCACTGTGGAGTTTGTTACGCAAGAATGCCTTAGTAGATGGGCCATTTTCAGCGACAACAAGGCCGCCCTTCAATGCGTGCGAAGTCTACGACGTGGAAACTACCAACAGATGGTGTATCGTATTAATGAAATATTCACCGCGCTGCTGATCAAGGACACGATATTGTTTTACAATGGTTGCCGGGCCACTGTGGCATCAGGGGTACCCTCCTCGCCGACGACGCTGCCCGATGTGCCCACGATGGAGCTCCCACACTGTTAATACCCTTGTCAAGAGTAGCTGCAGCTAGAGAATTTCATCACATCGCGCATAATGCCACGCTTGCGCACTGGATTTCTCCACTTAACTCCAATCATCGCCCTAAGTGTCTTAAGTCATTACTCCAGAAATAACTGCCATCCAAGGTTTCTCGACGTGAGGCTACAATGTTGTGCCGGCTGTGGACTGGGGTAGCGTTTACGAAGTCATTCAGCCATCGCATTGGCATGGTGGCTTCATTCATGTGTGAAAGCTGCAACTGTATAGAGACTATTGAACATCTCTTGTGCCACTGTGCCCAATTTGATGAAGATCGCCGGACTCTCCAGTGTGCCTTGAATAGACTCAATGACCGACCATTTAATGAAGCAAAGATCCTAGGAGCCTGGTCGCGCAGCACATCAGCACAGATTGATTGATTGATATGTGGGGTTTAACGTCCCAAAACCACTATATGATTATGAGAGACGCCGTAGTTGAGGGCTCCGGAAATTTAGACCACTTGGGGTTCTTTAACGTGCACCCAAATCTGAGCACACGGGCCTACAACATTTCCGCCTCCATCGGAAATGCAGCCGCCGCAGCCGGGATTCAAACCCGCGCCCTGCGGGTTAGCAGCCGAGTACCTTAGCCACTAGACCACCGTGGCGGGGCCGTCAGCACAGAAAGCCACACAAGCCCTCCTGAGATACTTGTCAGCAACTTCATTGAGAGACCGCCTGTGAAACTCGGCACTGTGTGTGTGAAGTGACATGTGTCTATCTTTCTCTCTCTTTTTTACTCCCCTCTCTCCCTCCCCATATGTAGGGTAGCAAACTGGACGCATAGTCTAGTTAACCTCCTTACCTTTACTACATTCCTTCTCTCTCTCTCTCTCTCTCTCTCTCTCTCCCTAGGCCTCGATATCTTAATGTGGCTCCCTCTCGCGTGGGACGTCAGTGGGTAGACTCCGCTGTCAACCGCGCTGCAGCCGCGCGCATTCTCTGCTTCGTGGGAGAACTATTTCAAACGAACAGCCCCACGAGTGTCAAGAACGTCTTCAACGAATGCTCTCGAGTGTAATTATGAATTTGGTTTAGTTGCCGCCCAACTGACAGGGCCAAGAAACTTGCCAGATGGCCGATGAGCACGCCGATGCCGTCAACCGCATTGCTGGTCTTAAAGAGAAATAAAATATCTGTGGGGGCTCCCACTCCCAACCTGCAGTTTCCATCATTGGATGCTGTGAGTTCAGGTGATTTGAAATTCAAATGGGTGTGCCTTTTTCCAGCATCTACAAGCATGAAGATACATCTAGCGATACGTCGCGTGTCTAATTGATGGCGTGGTGTTGTACGACGCAGGTTACGTTGTTGATTGTGAGCAGCCGATGCCGTTAATGGAGATCGCATTACCGTCACAGCTCTGGTCATGATAACACGTTTACTCGCGAACCCACCACACAACGCACCCGTAGTGATCGGGTGTTGCGAAATGGGGAAGTACTGCTCTGTGCCTTGGTGTGCTTTGTCCGCCCGTGAAAAGAACCTCAGCTTTCACAAAATCCTGAAGGGCACGCCTGACCTTTTTCTTGTTATATTTTTTCTGCAGTGCCACGATAGTGGCAGAGAACATAAGGATATGTGTGAAAATCGCTGATTTCTGCCACTGTGGCTTTCGCAAACAACACATGAGATAAGTACTGCCGAGCAGCTTGTTTAAAATGCTGCTTCCGCAGCCAATCAATGGTTCATGGCATCTACTAGAAATGCAAAGCAGCATCTAATTATTAAATTTCAGATAATCGCGCCTAGAGTGTACCTATGAGCGTCGGCATGGCCCAAGCCAGTGTTGTATCGCCGTAAGAGAATAGAGGGTTATAAGACAGTGTTGTGACTCGGGAAGGGGGCAAGTTCCACCTTAATGCAGCCCCAGGCCGATGTAAATGACTACAGTTTGTCTCAGTATTGATTTTTTTATAGCGACATCATAAAGTGGTTCTTAATACCGCACAAGGCTGTCGCTCGTGTATAAGAATAAATCATATAGCTATCGCTGATTTATTATAGCTCACACAGGGTCAAAACATTATGTGACAGCCTTTAGTGAATGTATATAACAGCTAAGCAAGTTTCATTTATGAAGTTATGGTAAGCAATGTGCTTGTCTTTATCAATATATTACGTATATATGTAAGTACACCAACAAAATAAAGCTGTAATCTAAGATGTCCAACACCGCTCAGCTGAGCTCACGAGGTGCGCTTACCCGAGGCGATTCAGAGGCCGCGTCGTCGGCTCCCTGTCAAGAAGTCTTCGTGGTAGGTTTTGGGAAGGCACCTCACCTGGTGTAAGTCGCCTACGCTTGTAGCCTGCGTGGAATGAATGACTGAAGTACAGGCGAGGTGCTGAAACACGGTTGCAAGCTTACCGAAAAGTCGAGCGTAGGGCATGTATAGCAAAAGTTACAGTTAGCGAAGTGCATGCTTGCTGCACAAGTTCGATGAAGTGTGGGGCGCTTTCCCTCGCTAAGTTTGACTATACACTCCTTTCTCAGCTTCGGGTCTTCATGATATTTGTAAAAACTAACACCCTTTTCACGGGTGGGTGATAATACAGGGGCACGGAGCAGTACTCCATGATGGCGCAGCACTCACCACGGAGGCAAGCGGCCACAGTTTAAAAAAAACAAAGTGTTGTGCAAAAAATACCTGTTAAAAGCGAACACTCACGGTTCTTGGAACAGCGTCAGTAGTCACCACACACAAGATGACCAATCGAACTGTGTCTTGGCCGAGTTTTACCACGATGGTGGTTTTCATTCGGCGCCGCGCTTTGAAAGTGCGTCAATCCTCGAACTGGCGTCATACAAGCGTGATTCGCAGCGCCGCCATTGGTCGCACATCAGACCAATATCGATAATGGTTGTAGCACAAGCACGAGAAAACCATGTGTTGCATAGCAAGCATATCAAATACATTGACAGCTCTTTTCACGGATACCGCTCCATTTACTTGTTTTATAGGCACCGTCTTATGCCTCAATATGCGCAGACGAGTTTTCGTTGTTTCCTATTTTCTCCTCCTTCGCGCGCCTTGGCAGTTGTTCGTCAACTTTTGCGGCCTCTTGATTTCTCTCTTCAGTCCGTAGTTGACGCCTGGCTTTCTTCTTTATGCAGTAGAGTGGGTAGGGGGGGAAGTACGACTGATTTTTACAATAGCACTATGGGGGGTAACTTTCGTCTCTTCGTCTAAATAGAAATCAGTATGAAGATTTCTGTTAAAATAAACACTTTTTTGTTTAGTTTGCAGGCTTAAGTAGTCTGAAAATGTGTTGAACGCAAGATATATAATTTGCAGCCTAAGCACCCATTACTTGGATATTCAATCACAACACATTATTACAAAGAAGAAAAAGCCAAACAGAACGTTTTGATGAGATCATGAATGCTTAAAAGGCATAAAGTTTGTGGCTGTCTTATAAAGATTGAACGCCTACTAGAACACATTTGCTTAACAGGTTTAATTTGGTAGTTAAAGGAGAAGTTACACGTTCAGAATGCAGTTCTGACAAATGCCACTGAGAGGACATCCCATAAAATTCGTAAGACTCCTTAGTTACCGGAAAGTTTTGTTCAAAATGATCTACAAATTCACTGTTTTCAATACAATAAATGAGCAGGATTTTTCGTAAGGATTCGCGGCATTCTTCAAAATAGCTGTGTTGATTAGCGTACAATGATCCTTATGATTCAATGATCCAACGGACCACTCAAGTGAGCACGTGCATCTAGTCGTGAATGTGATAACACTCAGAAATGTAAAATGAGGAGTGCCACATGTGACGGGTGAGCCTCAACTAAAACAAAAAAAGGAAACAAATTCATCATGTGCTTCTCCCCGATCCTTCGCAATGCCCCTGAACTTCTTCGTGATACCACGATCCATCTGCGATCTCGAAAAGAGGAAAGGCCACTTATTGGTAGAACCAGGAACCACTTGTCCGCTTGCAGGTGCAGAATCGTAAGCCCACCACTATGGTTTGACTCATGGGTGCTTTAACAGCCATTTAGCATATTACGAAATTGTTGTTCAAGTTATTCAGTGGACAAGCGCAAAACGGAAGGGATCTTGTTAATTATGTTTGTGGGAAACATGTATTGTAGTCTCGAAGGTAAAAGTGCCAACAATGAAAAAAAAAACGTTAATGGTTTATCTTTTGAATATTGTTGTATACGTTTATCTAGGTTGTCAAGAAAGAGCCACTTATGATAAAGAAAAGAAAATTTTCCGAGAAAAAAAAACACGGGCTGTAAGCGGACTGGCAATATCAAATTTTGAGTGACGGCTCTCCGCTGTGAATGAAGAAGAAACACAATCTTGATTTAAAGAAACAGCCCAGCAAGCATTTAGCTTATTTAGGTAATTATCCCCACCTAGGGCTGGACGCGAACTCTTCAGCTCCTGTTGGTTTCTCTGCCCGCTGTACTGCACACAGATGGTCCTCAATGGCGAATCTGACGAGTGCAATCTCAGAGCGCGTTTGGTTTGAGACTGAGTCTCCTTCTGTAACCCCAGTACTCTCACATTCCAGAAACTTTTCTTACAGATGGTCAGTTGTTCGTCTAGTTACTTTGAAATCTTGCATACGAAAGCGTGTATTCGGTTGGAAAGAAAGAACACACTACCGAAAAGATGCTTTGAATTTCACTGGCGTCGTTTCCGTTGCTTCTTTTTCTTCAACAAAATTCACGTGTCCCAATGCCAGGTATGCAGATTATCCTTGGCTTCAAAAAACACGCGCTTGACGAATAAAGCTCTAGGTTACAGACATTTAGGATCCCCGGGCTTAGCAGCATGCTCATCTATAGCTGTCGCCACGTGTTCACCTGTTCCTTGTTGAGTTTTGGGTGTGGTAGCGGAAATGAGAACCCTGTAGGGCTGCATTGCTGTGTTACACCTATATAATTGCTGAAAGCATCTTCCGACTATGTATTCGACATCTATGCTGAGGCCGCTAAGAAAAAAATATAGTATACGCGCTAGGTTCGGCGGAAAATGTCAGTGTTTTAGCGTGCATTGGAAACAAACAAACATAGCGGTACTTATCACAAGGGGTTAAGGATGTGGAAGTGGCATAATATACAGGACAAAAAAATGCACACAATGGTTTGTTACAGCAATATAATAGGTGTGAGGAAGGTGGTGTGCATGCAGTTAAGAATATCTGCGCTTTAATATTCCAAAACCACATCCTCATATAAGGCACGAGTAATAATATAATAATATTAACAATAATAATAATACCTTTTGTTTCTTGAAATAAAACAGTACATGTGACCATCCACGTGGGTTTCTTTTTGCGCAACTAAATCTAAGAACACGGGAAAACTAATGTCATGTATGACAGATATGTGGGCTTGAGAGGTTACTGCTAAAATAAAGAGTTAAAAAGTAGGTAGGTGGCAGGTTCTGGTCTACGTTTACAAGGAAAGTTTAGCATCATTGCCAGAACGTTCTACTCTGAAAACGGGATAAACTAAGCAAGCAATAGCTCAATTTTTGGTAATGAAAACGTACAAAACTCATAACATTAGTTCATAAATATTTGTACACTGGTGTAAAATTAAGTTACTTCTTCTCTTTTCAGATAACACTGTTCAAGAAATACCACAGCCACCTCCACAATTACCTCGTAAGTGTTTATGTGCACAAAAAAGTTATTTCATTGAGAAGCAATATTTTCAGCTAAAACGTGGCCGACCAAATTTTGGGACTAGCTGACTTTCGTCCTCCCAAAACAAAGCGTGCGCATTTATCTAAAACCTAGACAATAGCCTTGAAGGTGAAGGAGCTTGGTGTGGGAAAGTTGGTGTCGCTGACTAAGTGAAAAAGCTATGCAGAAAAAACGCGAGGATATTACAGAAACACTTACAACAGACCAGCGCAAACTACCAACCGAGTTTGTTTGAAGAAACACGAATGCTTACATTTGAAAAAAAAATCAATATCGCAAATATGACATGTTAAAAATATATCACGACAAGAAGACAATCTCTTTTACTTGAAGTGCTATAAGTACACGCAGCTAATGCCAATGTATCCTGCACACACAATGTAAAAGCCCTTGATTATTTTCCTCTCTCATCTATCACAGGGTTGTGTAAAAAATATGGGCTGATTAAGGATTGGACGCTACCTGCATCGCTTACAGGGCTCAGCCATATGCACACCTGCGTTATTGTTTACTGTACAGTTGTGTTAGCGTGCTATTTCATCGTACCAGTACCCTGTTTTTCCAATATACGCCTGGTTGCAGCTTAGTGGGACATCAGACATCTGCGTTTTTTTAGTATTGATGGTGGATTTTGTATTCAACCCATGGTAGCAAACAGTGCGAAATTACACAATAGAGACGTGGTAAAAAATCACGAAAACGAGCGCACATTTTTCAACAAATATTTTCTAGTGGAAATGGAAAACATTTATGCACACTGTACTGGCAGTGTGGGGGATGCGCAAAAAAAAATAAGCAGATGCTCAGTCCCTGAACAAAAACACACACACACATGACATATTCTTCCCGTTATAGCAAGGTAAACACTTCGTTATTACTTGGCGTCAACGACACGCTATTGAGACGAGCTTGCGACAATCTTGATATGACCACAGATTCAACAAGTTCTCATGCTTCATGGCTTCTGTGTTTGAACAAAACTTGAACTGACGCTAAACTCTAAAAAGAAATGTGCACCCCACAATGGGAGCAATGAAACTACAAGTGTTAAATTACCAGGTCCTTCAAGGATCTGTTGTGCTTTCTTAATTGTTCATTAGACAACACAGATGCGTCGTGGCTGAAATTACATTCAATCACTTTAGTGCACGCGCTTATCTTCTCTCTTCGGCTTCTGCTATATAGATATATATATATATATATATATATATATATATATATATATATATATATATATATATATATATAGTGTAAGAATTCAATGCACTTCATCTTTCTGATCTGTCAATAACCATTATCAGTCTTCGCTTCGTCCCTCTTCATCATTGGTGCCATCTTGCTGTTGCTTGAATAAAGCTCCTGCTGAACCGTGGTATTTCAAGTGGTGGAAGGTGATTCCCGATCTCTTCGACCTTGCTCGATCCAAAGCCAGCTCCTGGAGCTCTGTTCGGGACGTCGCTTACACCAGCAGGGCGCCATGGCAAAAGAGCAAGCCTAACCGAACCACCCGCTGGCCTAACCACCCGCCGCCAACCCCAGCCCGGTCAACAACCCCCCGCGGGAGCCTCCAATCATAACTGAATGCAGGAACAGCGCAACCTAGAAGTAGTTACTTCGTAACTACGGAAGCGAAAAAAAACCAAGGACAGAAGAGCGCTCTTTTCTGTCCTTGTTTTTTTTTTCACTTCCGTAGTTACGAAGTAACTACTTCTAGGTTGCGCTGTTCCTGCATGCAGTTATGTCCTACCAACTTGCCCAAGCTTCCATGCTTCATAACCTCCAATCTTCTCCGGTCTGCCTGGCAAAAATGTCGGAGACTGGCTCGACCACTATGACCGCGTAGGCGTCTACAACAACTGGAACGAGGCATCGAAATTAGCACGCGTCCAGTTTTACGTCTCTTAGGCTGCCAAGACATAGTTCCTAAATCATGAGAGCGACTTCCGCGATTGTTCTTCCTTCAAAGACCAGCTCCGACGTATTTTCGGCACACCGACCGTCCATTCAGAAGTCGCTCAGAAGAAACTGGCAGAACGCATTCAACATTGCGGTGAGGCCTACACTTCCTATATTGAGGATGTGCTTGCACTTTGCCACCATATCGACGACACCGTGCCAGAAGCTGATCGTGTCCGGTACCTTCAGAAGGGTATCGGACCTACCGCTTTAAACGCCCTCGCCGCGCACAACTCTTCGATGGTTTCCGACGTCGTCTCTGTATGCCAGCGGCTTGGTACCTTGCAGTCAATCTGCCTGCGACCCAACTTCTCTGAGAACCCCTTAGCAAACAATAAGGAGCTCCGATCCATCATTAAAGCCATAATTTGTGAGGAATTTCGAGCCTACAGTGTACCTTCTTCTAACAACGTTCCAAATGTCAGCATTTCAAAGCACCCACCATGCTCCACCTTGCCCCCAACTCGCTACGTACGCACAGTTTGCTTCAATTCAACCCTCGCCGTCTCAAGTATCACCACCTGTGCTGATCACCACCATCTCGCACATCTAGTCGCCCGTCCACTGAACCCTACATACCATTCATCCTGGCGGACCCACGGCCTATTTGCTACTACTGTGCAATTCGAGGACATATTTTCTGGTTCTGCCGACGTCGGCATCAAGATGAACGTCGTGGTTATGTCGCTTTTGAACGTGACGACACATGTGCTCGAGGTTACAACCGTTAAGCCTACAGTCCTTCCAACCACCGATTCCCGTCTACTGTGCGCATTTCAACACAACCAACAATACACGTGCGTCCCGACCACGCTCCCCTTCGCCACTCCGATGCTCTGTTTAAGCACTTCGGCATGTCGCTCAACTGCCTGCACAGCGATCGCAAAACTAAACAGTGCACAGTTTTTGGAGGGAAAACTGCATCGAGGCGAAATGACCCAATTCCTCCTGAACGACCGTTAAACATGTTATTTGTGACGGTGCATGGTGAGCGGGGGTTGGCTTTTTTGGACACGGGAGCAACTATTATAGTTACGCGTGCCGACTTGTGTTCTCGATTGCGGAAAGTGAAGACGCCCTACCTTAGATCATCTTTTATTGGGGCCAATGGAGCAATATTTAAACCATCGGCCCAATGTACAGTGCGTGTCTTCATTGATAGTATTCGTCATCACATCACCTTCGCTGTCTTAATTTCGTGTGCTCATAAACTTATTTTAGGTTGGGACATTCTCTCATCAGCATCTGCAATAATTTCTTGCCGTCAACGTGTAGTCCAGATGACCGAGACCGTTCACTGCAGTTAACGCGTCGACGAGAGATCACTGCATTTATTCACAGCTTCCGATTGCATACCTACTGCTCCCGGGTCAGGAGCAACTCATCACCATCACTGCTCTGAATATTACCAATGGTGACGTCCTTATCACCCCTTCCAGCCACTGTTTAGCTCGCGGCGTCATACTCCCCTCAATCCTGGTGCGGTTCAAAGACAGTGCTGCGATAATACTTGGCCCGAACCCGACTCTGGAGCTTGTCGTCCTACCTCAAGGTTCTGCAGTGTCGCGTTATGTGGATACCCAACCAATATCTTTGGTGTGTCTTAACGCTTTGCCAGCTGAACATAACAGGGCCAGTCTGTTACTTCCTTCTCCTTTGCTGCCGGGATAAATCCTGACCCTTCTGCTTCTCAACGCGAGGCGTTGCTAAATTCGCTAATGCAACTCCAGGCATCCTTCGACGCTAATGCTTCGGCACTAGGACAGACCATAGTTGCGCATAATTGCATCGACACTGAAGGTCAGTTTGTTGTACGCCGTCGTCTCTACCGAGTTTCGTTGGCCGAGTGCAAAATCATCGAGCAGAACGTGACCAATATGCTAAGAAGAACCATCATACGACCCTCTACCAGTTCTTGGTCATCACTCGTTGTGTTGGTACAAAATAAGAATAGATCAGTACGATTTTGTGTTGATTACCACGCGCTCAACAAGATTACCCGAAAGGATGTATATCCGATGCCCCGTGTCGATGGTGCACTTAACTCATTGCAAGGCGCCCAATACTCCTCCACCCTTGACCTTCGGTCAGGATATTGGCAAATTTTTATTGACGAAGCAGACAAAGAAAACACCGACTTTTCTACGCCGGACGGCCTTTACAAGTTTAACGGTATGCCATTCGGTCTATGTAATGCTCCCGCCACATTTGAAAGGATGATCGACACCGTTCATCGTGGCCTCAAGTGGAAATCTTGTCTATGCTACCTCGATGACATCGTCGTGTTTTCTTCCACTTTTGCTGATCATCTACAACGCCAAGATCAAGTGCTCACATGTCTCTCCAATGCTGGACTTCAACTAAACACAAAGAAGTGCCGTTTCGGCAACACAGCTATACAAGTTATGGGAAATCTCGTTAGTAAAGATAGCATCCAGCCCAATCCGGACAAAATTTCCGCAGTCCACAACTTTCCGCGACCCTTTCGTTCCAAAGAACTACGCAGTTTCCTTGGACTCGCATCGTACTTTCACCGATTCATTCGCAACTTTGCAACTATTGCCGCTCCTCTCCACAAGCTCCCTGCTAGTACCGATTTCTTCGAATGGAATGATAAATGTAAAGCCTCATTTCAAGAGCTCAAGCAGGCACTGACATCCCCACCGGTGCTTTGTTATTTCGATGACAAGTCACCTACGATATTACACACTGGCGCTAGTAGACAAAGAATCGGCGCCGTACTCCACCAGCGCGACCATGCTTTCGCGAGAAAGTTGTCGTGTATGCAAGCCACACTCTGACCTCTGCAGCGAAGAGGTACTCGATAACCGAACAAGAGTGCTTCACTGTTGTCTGGTCCATCCTAAAATTTTGTTCATATCTACACGGTCGACATTTTACTGTTTTGACAGACCACTATGCTCTTTGCTGGTTGTCCACAATTAAAAACTTGTCAGGACGACTTGGCTGCTGGATTCCCCGGTTACAATCATATGACTTTGACGTCATCTACAAGATCGGAAGACAACATCAAGAGGCCGACGCTTTGTCACGATGCCGTTTGCCGCAGTCTTCGGCGCACCTCACATCTTGTCAAATTGGCTATGCGGAGGACGCCTCGTCGACATCATTCATTTGTTTTCTACCTTCATCCACTCGTCCGTCAGTACTTACCACTCACCAGTGAGCTTGTTCTTATTGCACTGACCTCATCGGTCGGCTTACTGGTGTCTCATCTTCCCCAAATGCAGGCTCCGGAAACAACTCCGGCTATTCAAGTTGAAGGACGATGTGCTCTATCGATACATTTTCTGCCCTGAAGGTTACCGATGGGTTCCCGTCGTACCATGCGCACTACGCACTGAAGCTCTGCGCACTTCACATGACGACCAGACGTCAGGCCACTTGGGTTGCTACAAAACATACAAGCACATTCGCAGTCGATTCTTCTGGCCAGGTCTTTACACGGCAGTAGCTAAGTATATTGCCTCGTGCGCACTTTGCCAACACCGCAAGCCACCCACTACTGCTCCAGTCGGGACCCTACAACCACTTCCTTGCCCAGCAGAGCCGTTCTCTGTCATCGCAATTGACCTCTTTGGGCCCCTCCGAACTACATCAGAAGGCAAGAGATGGATCGTCACCGCGGTTGATCACTTGACCCGGTATGCTGAGATGGCCTCGATAACTTCCGGAACTGCTTCCGAAGTAGCAACTTTCTTCTTTAATGTTTTTTTACCTACGTCATGGAGCCTCTCGTGTTCTTTTGAGCGACCGGGGCAAGGTATTTCTTTCAAGTACGCTCAGTGAAGTTCATCAAGCACCAAAAGCAGTTCATAAAACAACGTCTAGCTATCACCCACAAACCAATGGCTTAACGAAAAGATTTCATCGCATGCTGTGCGACATGCTGTCCATGTATATCCGACCGGATCATCGCAACTGGGATGTCATTCTTCCCTTTGTCACGTATGCATATAATACGCCAGTTTAACGAACCACATTCACTCTCTATTTTTCCTAGTATACGGAAGCCAACCGACATCACCACTTGACGTTTCATTCTTTTCTGGTCCTGTCAACGCTTCACCATTCGTTTGCGACCAGTTTCTGTCCTGTGTTGCTCAATGCCGTCATCTTGTCCGTGTAAACACCGAAGCTAGCCGAGAAGATCGTAAACATCGTTAGGATGGCACTCATCGCGTCGTTATCTACCGCCCTGGCGACGATGTACTTCTGTGGACTCCTGCACGAACACCTGGCTTATGCGAGAAGCTTGATTCGCGCTATCTTGGCTCGTACAAAGTTGTCCAACAGACCTCACCGGTGAACTACCGTATCCCCCCTGTTCGTGCCCCCACTGACAAACGCTGCCGTGGGACAGAGATTGTGCACGCTTCGTGTCTCAAGCCCTATCGTATGTGTTCCACAGCGTGATTCGCGGCCAGGCTGGTCGCTTCCGTCGACGGGGGAAGTTAGTGTAAGAATTCATTGGACTTCATCTTCCTCATCTGTCGATAACCATAATATCGGTCTTCGCTTCGTTCCTCTTCATGCTCGGCGCCATCTTGCTGTTGCTTGAATAAAGCGTCAGCTGAACCGTGGTATTTCAATATAAATATATATATATATATATATATATATATATATATATATATATATATATATATATATATATATTTATATATATATATATATATATATATATATATATATATATATATATATATATATATAGTGGGAGTAATAATTCAATGGGCCAGTTAGTCTTCGTGAAGGTATGGGATATGGCACAACGGGAGCGTTGTCAACAACAAGACAAGGATAAACATATTAATTTCCCAACAGTTTCGGGAGGGGTCCCCTGATGAAGGGAGGACCCCTCCCGAAACTGTTGGGAAATCAATATATTTATCCTTGTTGACAACGCTCCCGTTGTGCCATATCCCATATATATATATATATATATATATATATATATATATATATATATATATATATATATATATATATATATATATATATATATATATATATATATATATATTAGTGCCTCACCATTGGCGTAGTCGCTGAAGTTCGTAACCATCTCCCGTTCCGACCAAGATGCAGTGGTAGCGTGGAGCTCGAACAGGTCGAACCAGTCCTGTACAGGTCCAAATTCTGTTGCTTTGGTGTACTTGGGGATGAGAAGGTCAGTAGATGGTTCTAACATGGTGCCGGTAATTGCATGCGCTCGAGATCACCTCTTTAGTGGTCGATATTCTGTCGAGGCGTATTGCCGGTGGCTTTATGAATGATGTGAAGCTGATGAGTGGCGGCCAGTTCTTCATCCTGTCAACTCGTGTGACGCTACGATGAATGGGGCACCACGTGGCCGGGCTCATACGTCATGTTTATTCCAAAAAGCACTTCCTCTTCCTCGGCTTCTCCTAATATATATATATATATATATATATATATATTGTTACGCCACGTATGTGCCGGACGAAGAAGGAAAAAGAAGCAAGGGGTGTGGAAGAAGAAGATCATCATCATCTGCCTGCGCCGATACGGCTCGTCCCTCGAACCGTGTATCAATAAACCCCCCAGACGCCTACTGAGGTCGTAACAGAGTGGTGGAAGGTGCTGGGTAAAGGAACCAACGACGGGACCGCTACCCCTCGGATTTCGCCGGAGTCGTCGCCTCGCCGGCCTGCCTCCTTCTTTGGCCATCATGCCTGACGAAACAGAAGCTCGGGAACCAGTCCCCAGCAGTTCTTGGCCGTATCACAGAGAGCCACGAACCTTCTCCGGGAGGGCCAATGACGACGTGGACTCATGGCTCAAACATTTCAAGCGAGTAAGCAACTGCAACAAATGGGATGCTGCCTCCCAACTGTCACGCGTTGTTTTCTACCTCACTGATGTTGCCCTCGTTTGGTATGAGAACCATGAAGATATTCTGACAACATGGGAACGCTTTGTTGAAGAAATCAAGAAGTGTTTCGGCAACTCAGCTGCAAAAAAGAAGCTTGCCGAGCAGAGTCTTGCAGCCGGAGGGCCCAGCGTGCTAGACGGCCTGACGGATCCCGAAGGTTGATAAGCCAGCACAAAGAATGATGATCCGTAACTACTTGGAAAGGACGACCGTATAGGTATGAGCGGAATCGCTGCACAGCGAAGACGAGTGCAAGGCATTCTTGTTCGGTCACAGTGTAATTGCGTTCCGGCTTACTTAAAGTACGACTGGCATATGCGATTACGTGTTCCACTTGATTACATCGCTGTATCAGGACTGCACCTATGCCAATGCCGCTTGCGTCGGTGTGAACTTCAGTCGCCGCAGAAGGATCGAAGTGCCGCAGGATAGGCTGCGACGTGAGCAAGAACTTCAGTTGGTTGAAAGAAGTTTCACAATCAGGAGTCCATTCAAAACTAGCACCTTGGCGGAGAAGACAGGTCAGTGGAAAGGCAACTTCTGCAAAGGCGGGAATAAATCGGCGAAAGTAAGAGCAGAGGCCCAAGAAGCTCCGAAGCTCCTTCACTGAGCCAGGTGGTTTAAAAGCTCTAACAGCCGCCGTCTTATTCGGGTCGGGCCTGATGCCATCCTTGTTGACGAGATGTCCCAGCACCAGTGTTTGTCGAGCTCCGAAATGACACTTCTTTGCATTAAGAACCAAGCCAGCATTTCGAATACATTTCAAAACCAGCTCTACCCTTTCGTTATGTTCACTGAATGTACGCCCGAAGATAACAACGTCGTCAAGATAACACATACAGATGTTCCACTTCAGGCCGCGCAGAATGGTGTCCATGAATCTTTCAAATGTAGCGGGCGCGTTACATAGACCAAAAGGCATCACGTTAAATTCATATAGTCCATCCGGAGTAACGAAAGCCGTCTTTTCTTTGTCCATTGAATGCACAGGTATTTGCCAATAGCCTGAGCGTAAGTCTATGGACGAAAAGTAGGATGCTGAATGGAGGCAGTCTAGAGCGTCATCAATGCGTGGGAGAGGGTAGACATCTCTCTTTGTGACGGAGTTTAGACGGCGATAGTCCACACAGAATCTCCAGGTACCATCCTTCTTTTTGACTAGAATCACGGGAGCCGCCCAAGGACTCGATGATTCTCGAATGACACCCTTCTGCAGCATATCACGCACTTGTTCATCAATTATCTTGCGCTCAGACGGCGACACTCGGTAGGGTTTCTGGCGGATGGGCTGTGCTGTTCCCGTGTTTATCCTGTGGAGAATCCGAGACGCGGGAATCGAGGGCGCATGGTCATGGGAAAAATCGAAAATCGCCACGTATTTCGACAAAACGTCCAGAAGCATGCGGCGTTTGTCAGTAGTAAGTGACTTGTCGATCATAGGTAAAAGTTTTGAATCGGCCGTAGAAGTATTGGCTGAGGCCCCACCTGGAGCATCACTGAGGGCAGCCACTGCCATCGGTGAGTATGTTTTGAACTTGGCAAGCTTCAGTCCTCCTGGTAGAACCACCGACTCAGCTGAACAGTTTACCGCCCATAGTCCTGTGCGTCCTTGAACGAGTGACACTATGCAATGCGGCACCAATGTGTTCTTCTTAATGCAACTGAGATGAAAGGGCTCCACTAATGCGTCGAACGCACTGTCACTGTTTTCAATGCGTGAAGAGTATACAGGAACACAGACTGCAGAGAATGCCGGCACAATGCTATCTTCACTGACCCGGAGCGCACCGTGCTCCCTGTCTGAATTCTCTAATAGTTCTCCAGGGGCAGCATCACATATGTACACCTCTCCATTTCTACAATCAACAGTGGCGCCACACATTCGAAGGAAGTCAATCCCCAGGATTATGTCGTGTGTGCTCCTTGGAAGAATCGTAAACTCTGTGACAAACACTTGATCACCCAAGCACACTTCTGCGGTACAGACACCAATGGGACACAGCGAGTTACCACCAACGCCACAGAATGTTGTTGCCTTCTCCCACAAAAACATCACCTTTTGTCCTAAACGGTGTTTAAAAGCAGCACTCATAATCGAAACTGTAGCACCAGTATCCACCAAAGCCATCGTACACACACCATCAACAAAAACTTCTACCTTGTTCTTGAACATCAACACAGACGGGGGTATTTCGTTTTCCAGCAAGTCACCAGCGACCTCACCCCCATCGGCCGCACTGTTTAGTTTTCCTGATGTGGTGACGATGGGCGGCGCCGTGGCGATGGAGACCGGTGGGATCGAGGCGCAGGAGGTGGCGTCACACTTCGATCAGAGGCAGGGGAGTTGTTGCGCCGGTGTCCGTGCCAGAAGCTGCTGCCGGGTCTTGAGTCGGTGGGCCAGTGTCCTTGAAAAGGTGGGACAGCAGGTTTATCGGTCAAGCTTGTCCACTGATCATAGCGTGGTATGCGCGAACGATCGCAATACCTCGATATGTGACCAGTCAGACCACAGTTGTAGCACACAGGCGCAGGACGAGGTCGTCGCCGTTCTTCGAAGTGTTCACGTCTGCGAGCGTTCGCGTAAGCCCGAGATTCAATGAAATCAGTTGTCGGTGGGTGGTATGGGCGTACGGAACGGAAACGTTGAGGGTACTGTGATCGCTCGTAAAAAACCGGACTTGACTGCTGAATACGCCGAGGCCCTGCAACCTCCGTTGCGTTGACGGATGGATGTTCATAAACTGTAAGCTGTGGGGCAGTGGTGTCCTGCGGGAAATAGGATGGAGACGTGGCAGCTGCCCGTTCACGTGTCATTTCGCCATGTCTGAGTAACTCTTCCCGAACAATTTGGCGGATGGTTGCCGAAAGGTCACCAGTTGAGGCCGCTTCTATGCTGGCTACTGAGGTGACATTTGCCAGACGACCAAACTTAGGCGCTATTCTGCGCTGCTTCAGGGTTTCAAACGTGCGGCAGTGCCGTACAACGTCAGACACTGAAGTCAGGCTTTCCCTGCTAATAAGGAAGTTGTAAACATCTTCTGCAATTCCCTTCAGCAAATGCCCCACCTTGTCCTCTTCCGACATGCTGGAATCGACTTCCCTACACAGCCTCAAAATCTCTTCAGTATACACGGTGCAGGTCTCACCGGATAGCTGGGCCCTCTGTGCAAGACTCTGCTCGGCAAGCTTCTTTTTTGCAGCTGAGTTGCCGAAACACTTCTTGATTTCTTCAACAAAGCGTTCCCATGTTGTCAGAATATCTTCATGGTTCTCATACCAAACGAGGGCAACATCAGTGAGGTAGAAAACAACGCGGACGCAGACTGCCTTTCAAGGATGCCAGTTGATGCTACAGTTTGCGACGCTGACGATTTCGATCATCTGATTGCGTCCGTAGCACCAGCGTTCCCGGATAAGGCCACCTTTGAAACTGAGCAGCGGAAGGACGTGAGTTTGAATCCGTTATTCGTGATCGCACAAGCATCCACTCCGGAAAGCCGCTTTTGCGTCCGTGATGGTCTACTGTACAAGAAATCCATCTCCGGCACCGGTTCCCGCTTCCTGCTGGTGGTTCCAGAGGCACTACGGTCATCTGTTTTGTACGCCATGCATGATGACGCCACTTCAGGTCACCTCGGAACGACGCGCACTCTTCATCGTACCCAGGAACGCTTCTACTGGCCACGTATGCGCCAGTCAGTTGAGTTGTACGTGGCCAGTTGTGCGCAATGCCAGGCGCACAAATCTCTCTCAGCAGCTCCGGCCGGACATCTACAACCTGTGACGCCTCCCAGTTCTCCGTTCGAACAAATTGGCATTGACCTTGTGGGCCCTTTTCCGCGTTCATCGAAAGGCAACAGATGGATTGTGGTATGTGCTGACCATCTTACTCGGTACTGCGAGACTGCTGCCCTGCCATCCGCGACTGCTGGTCAAGTGTCGTCCTTCCTTCTCCATTCCATCATACTCCGTCATGGGCCCCCTCGCGTCATCATAAGTGACCGTGGACGTCAATTCACGGCAGACGTTGTCGAACAACTTCTCCGTATGTGTGGCTCAGAGCTCAGACACTCGACGCCTTATCACCCGCAGACGAATGGTCTCGTCGAGCGAACAATTCGAACACTGGTGAATATGCTTTCTATGTACGTTGCTTCGAACCACAAGAACTGGGACGATGTCTTGCCGTTCGTCACATACGCGTTTAATACTTCCCAACATGAGACCACCGGCTACAGCCCGTTCTTCCTCCTCTATGTTCGACCCCCCCGTTATACTCTGGATACAATATTTTCCTTCTCTGATCGGGACCAATCAGAAATCTCCCTAGCAGAAACTCTTTGTCTCGCCGAAGAAGCTCGTCGTCTTGCTCGTTTACGTACAATAGCCTCGCAAGACAGATCGAAAGTTCGTTATGACAGCAAGCACCGGCAGGCCACATATATTCCGGGAGATCTCGTGTTGGTGTGGAAGCCTTTACGCAAACGTGGCTTGTGCCAAAAACTGCTCGCGCACTACATCGGACCTTTTGTTATCCTTGACCGCCTGAGCGCAGTCGACTACCGCATCGCACGTCTTACAGCTAGCGGGAGACGTTCCAGAAAGACAGAGGTCACGCATGTCGCTCGCCTGAAGCCTTTCAGTCAACGCGACACTGCATGAAACGCGCGGCGCGCTTTGTCTGCGAGGGGGGAAATGTTACGCCACGTATGTGCCGGACGAAGAAGGAAAAAGAAGCAAGGGGTGTGGAAGAAGAAGATCATCATCATCTGCCTGCGCCGATACGGCTCGTCCCTCGAACCGTGTATCAATAAACCCCCCAGACGCCTACTGAGGTCGTAACAATATATATATATATATATATATATATATATATATATATATAAATATATATATATATATATATATATATACATGTCTCGGTGCATAAGTAGCTCGGAAGCTTTGCTGTGGAACGAAAGGCCGTGACTTCAATCGCAGCCGCTCCAGTCGCAGTTAGAATGAGGCGAAATGATAGATACCCGTGTACTGTGTGATGTCTATGCACATTACAGAACAATCGGTGGTCGAAATTTCCTGAGTCCTCCCCTATGGCGCGTCTCATAAACAAACGGAGGTTTTGGGACGTAAAACTTCACATATTAGTGTTACTGTTTGGAAATCCTGCAACTGAGGTTGCAGTAAAGAAATGTGCTGTAAACATGAAAATTTCACGGAAACTAAAAGACGCAATACTGGCATTTCTCCAACGTTTTCATAGAGTAAATTCCGTGTTGCAATATCGCTTAACATACATACACATAGCCAAGAGAAGCTGCGTGATTGCTCGCACAATCGTTGTAAGTGTTGCACGTTGATGGCCCAGCAACATGTTCTACGTGTAAGCTAATGTAGAATACATAAGATCTTTCTTCTTGATTAATCCTGTCTAAAACAAATTGATTTTGACGCGAATCAGTGGTATTACTATTACTATGGTATAATCATATATTGATCATTTTGTTAGATATGTTTTTATATTCATAATTATATTTCGCAGAACTGCCTTCGCCACCATCACCATGCGGCACTACGTATCCAGGTAAGAATTCAAGCAGTTAGAAGAAGACATATGGCTATTTCGGTGGCCCGTGGTGTTCACTTCACAATATAACTGAGCTGTACCCTATATTTAAGAAAACATCTAGGAAGAAACAATGAGAGAGCTCTGTTCCCAATTTGTGCCCATGCCAAATTGTGCCCATGCCGAATTGTGCCCATCTAATCGTTCTAGGTGCTCAAGAAACGTTGACGAAAAGATAATAATGTCATCCATCTAGCACAGGCAACTTTTTCATTTCAGACCACGCAGCATGGTATCTATCATGCGCTTAAAAGTCGCGGGTGTGTTGCAGAGCCCGAAAAACATCACGTTTGATTCATATAGCCCGTCGGGGGTTGCGAACACCGTTTTCTCCTTATCGTCTTGATGCATGGGAATCTGCCAGTATCCAGAACGCAAGTCGATGCTTGAAAAGAATTTAGCGCCTTGTAGGGAATCAAGGGCGTCCTCAATGCGTGACTAAGGGTACACGTACTTGCGTGTGATCTTATCGAGCCTGGTAGTCCACGCAAAAACGCACAAAGCCGTCCTTTTGACGGACCAAAACAATAGCAGACGACCTAGGGCTAGATAAAAGATGGATGACTTCCTGTTTAGGCATGTCAGCAAGGTTTTCTGCCATAATTTTTCTTTCAGCTAGAGACACGCGGTAGGGTCGGTGGTGTACGATAAATGTGTCAACTGTTTGAATTCGATGTGCTGTAGTATTAGTGCGATCCAGCTTAGACGAGCAAATATCGAAAGAATTTGCGTGTGTCTGTAACAATGCGAGCAGCTGCTGCTACTTTGACTTTGTCAAGGCACTGCTAATAGCGGTGGTAATGGAGGAGGAAGAAACATGCTCACCAAGAAAATTGTCTTTGCATGCGATGACCTGAAGTGGCATGACAAATACAGGCTCGAAGTCGGCAACACGGGCCACAGTAGTGCCCTGTGGCAGTAAGATTTTTACCGGTGTAGAGTTTACAGTGGTGACAAGTGCAGAGCCATTACAAACCTAAACGACATCGGACCGAAGAACTATGATTTTACGAATGCAAAGTGGTGACGGTGAGACCAATACATCACCGTGACAGATGTCGTTGGACGTAATGCTGACAATTTACTCTTGTAGCGGTCGAAGTTCGATGTCTTTCGCAGCGACCAGACGAAGTGGTTTCTGATTGTCGTCGTCAAGCATGCAATCGGTGTCAGTGAGGTGAACGACGCGTTGTCCATAACAAATAGCCGCGGAAACAGATGATAGAAAATCCCACCCTAAAATTAGTTGGGGTGAACAGCGGTACAGGAGAGCAAAGTGGACACGATGGCGGATGCCGTCGATGAAAACACGCACAGTACTAAACGCGGAAAGACGAATGACGTTCTCTGGGCAAAAAATAACGTGGGACCATCATCAAGCGTCATTACTTTCCCTAAATGTTCACACAAATCAGCACTTGTCACGGAAAATGTCGCACCTGTGTCCACCAAAGCATCGACTCGCACTCCTTCCACTTCCACAGAAACCATGTTACACGGACCTGATGGAGGAATTTTAGTTCTAATTCCGAATGCAGTTTTTTCTCCACAAACTGCAACATTTAGTTTTCCGAATGAATATCAGAGGAGAATGAGGCGGACCGAAGTGGAGAAGTGGAACGGTGGAAGGGCGAAGGCGAGTGGCGTCTCGTGTTTCGGCTGTTCCGCGGTGCAGTCGATGCCGGAGGAGATGCGGACCAGTGCGGGCGAGACGAATAACGCCGACCTTGATAAGACGCCCCAATGTACAAATCCCGTTCGCGCATGTCGTTCCGACGGTCATCTTGCTGGCACTTTCGGCAGAAACGAGATATGTGGCCGTGATAGCCACAGCAGTATCAGATAGGGTGGGACGAGTGCCACGGTAGGGAGTAGAAGGCGTTCGAGGCACCTGGAGATAGCGCGGTCAGGTGGAACGAAGAAGGGTCAGGGGATGTGGAATGGTAGTTCACCGGGGGAGTGGCAGCAACAGACGCGTAGGATGGCAGCGGCATTGTCTCGTATGCGTCGCTGGAAGACACGGCAGCAACTTGAGGGTAGGTGGATGTGGGGCGAGAAGCAGGTGGCTGTACGGGTGCAGCACCGGTCAGGGATGTAAGTTTCTCCCTGGTGATGTCATGCAAAGGCGCTCCTGAAGACTGCGTAGGACGCGGTGTGAGAAGTGTGAAGCCCATAGACCACAATTCTTCGCGTCTGAGTAGAACGCAGTGTAGGAGGCGGGAAGCCCATAGACCGCAATTCTTCGCGTATAATGTCCCGGATTAGATCACGCAGATGGCCATGAGACGTGGAGTGGTGGTCGCCGATGTCCGGTTGGAGACAAACGAAGTCCAGCGCATCAAAGCGCTGTCATGTCGTCACGACATCAGCGATGGTAGCTGGGTTTTGCACAGCGAGGGCATTAAAGGCAACAGGGCCAATGCCTTTCAATATATGACGCACTTTGTCCGATTCCGGCATCGATTGATTGACACACCAGCACAGTGCGAGGACATCCTCGATGTAAGAAGTGTACGATTCACCGGGATGTTGTCGGCGAGTATCGAGTGTCCTCCTCGCGATGGCGGATCGTATGTCCGGTGTCCAAAAAACGTGTCGCAGCTGTTGCTGGAAGGTAGCCCAGTCGGGTAAGCCAAATACGTGGTGAAAATACCATGTCTTTGCCACTCCGGTGAAATAAAAAGGCAGGTAACGTAGTTTAGCGGCCTCGTCCCACCTATTAGCGTCACTTACGCGGTCGTAGTCATCGAGCCAGTCTTCTACGTCTTCTCCACGAATACCAGCAAAGAGCGGGGGTTCCCACTGATGTTCGTGTATGTAAGTAGGAGGGGCGGCTTGCGGTGGTGCGTGGTTGATGACATCAGCGCCGGCAGGCTCGGTCTGGGACATGCTGCCTGAGAGTGGGTGAAAGTGGCGGCTTAAATGAAGCTCCAGGGGTAGAGTGGGCTGCGGGAGGTCACAGGACCAAAACTTCACCTCCACGACGTGTGAAGTCGTGGTAGTCCTAGTTGCGTCAGCGTTCATTTGAGGAAAGACCTCGCAAAACGAGCAGACAGAGCCAGTATACAGACGATGACAATGATGATGACACAGAGTGGCAATGAGGACAAAGAGACAAGCGTATATATATATATATATATATATATATATATATATATATATATATATATATATATATATATATATATATATATATATATATATATATATATATATATATATATATATATAGTCTAGTAGATCCTCCGTGAGCGGTCACAACGTGGTTTATTTCGACGTTTCGGCCTAGAGTCTGGCCTTCATCAGGAATATATATATATATATATTGTGAGAATTCATTGTACGTAGTCCCTTTGTCACGGAGATATATATATATTTATATATATATATATATATATATATATATATATATATATATATATGATAAAACGCTACTGACAAAGATGAATGGAACACATAGTGCACAGAACGGGCGCTATCTCGATATGGAAAACTGATTCCACAAAACCAAAGCAGAAAAACAATGCCGGGCATATCAGACATGGACATAAGTGAGGCTGTAATGCAAGTCATTTGGCAGAAACACGGAATGGAGACTTACAAAGAACTTCAGCTTAAATTGATGAAAACGAAGCGAGCGATGGAGCGCGAAATCATAGGGGTACCCTTAAGAGACAAGCGCATGCAGTGCAGAGTCGGTTAGGGAACAAACAGGAGTTAAAGATATCATAGTTGAAATCAAGAAGAAGAAATGGACATGGGCTGGGCACGAAGCGCCTAGGCAGGATAACCGCTGGTCATTAAAGGTAACTGACCTGGTTCCCAGAGAAGGAAAGCAGATGAGGGGGAGAGAAAGTTAGGTGAGCGGATGAGATTCAGAAGATTGCGGGTATAAAGTTGCATGCAGCAGCAAGCACAGCATCAAATTGTCTGGCGGAACACGTGAGGGGTCTTTGTCTTGCAGTGGGCGTAGTTAGGCTGCTGTTCCAGATGGTGATGATGAAGCGTTTTGGTATCAAACCCTACGCTTATTAGACATATTTAGATATATGTCTAACTCACAGCCAGTGGTTCTCACTTCACTACCTTCAATTTCTTCTTAACAAAGGGTTGATTTTATAGATTGTTTACTTTTCTGTAGCTGAAAAGACCATGGTAATACCATATCATTTGCCAGCATTGTTCAAGGCGTAGTAAACTTTATGGCTATGAAAAAATTAAAACTTTACCGTATTTTATTAACATCACTGATGGCGTAAGAACGATTTTTGGTTTTCGCCCATTTGAACAGCCTTTCACTGTAACAAGCCAGAAATAAAGCCGCGAAATGTGCATTTCCTACAAGTTGATTCTGTGAACAGAAACTACGTTCAGAACCGTCCATGTGATACCTAGCAATAGCTTACCTTTAGGGTAGGGAATGCACTTGCGTTTGTGACAACTTTTGAGTGTCTTGAATGAAGTAGTAGGAGTGGTTTCTGGCACCTAAGAAGGTAACACCAAAAACATTACGGACTTAAAATAAAGCTATAGGTGTAAAATCTGTAACTTGTTCTTGATAAAAGTATAAAGTTCAGCTCGAGTCCACATTCATGAAAGACCTTCTAGGCATTACTCTCCTTTCTTGTCATAACAAAAAAACACAAGACAGTCGTGAACACAACAAAAGATGGAACAAACTAATATTTAGATTACCTTGTCGTTTTCTGCTGACACGGCTAAAATAAAGGTCAATTAAGACTTAAGTCATCTTCATTTCAGCCGTGACATTATATAACGGGAGATTATGACGTAGCTTCTAAGCAACATTCAAAACCGGTCAGAGACGCAGATCATTTTTCATTTACGTCTTAATTCGCGTCAACGAATACACATTGCGCCTAAGAAAAATAGAGTTCTCCACATCTGCTCCAACTGAAATGAGATGAATGAGCACAGAGAGCTTCTTTTTATTTCTGTGCGATGCATAAGGCTATCATAGATGAAAAGGGTGGCAACAGAGTGTTTTTGAGCATTCGCCTAATTAAATTGTTTCCACGAATTCCGCTTTCTGAAGACTACCGGAAATATTCTCACTTCTTAACGATCTTTCTTATTTATAATAATCGACTCACATTTTGCTAGAACGTACACGTCTTCTCCAAGATGTTTAAAGACGTTTACTATTGTTTCAATTTAGAAGTTTTGTAAATTTGCACTGACCATACAGCATTTTACTTCCGCAACAAAGACAACCACCCTGATGCCACACCCAAAATCAGTGGCATCAAGAGAGAGCGTTTCTACAGTGAATGTGTCTTTTATGGTATTGGCCGAACCAAGACAACTAAACAGGAGTCAGTTAAGCAGCGCAGTGAACACAAAATATAAACATACAGGAGAGAATGCTGTGTAACAGCGAAATATAGCTTTATTCCTATTCTACAGGCTAACACTATTTCTGTATAACATATTCATTAATTCATCCAGGAGAAACAAAATACTTGAGCTGAAAACTTAACAATATTTGGGTAAAGAACAGCAATACACTACCACATTCATTTCTTCGTGCAAGTGACCGGGCCTTGATTTCGCAGTCTGTTTATGCATGCTAATTTTTATTTTCTCTGCATTAAGTGGCACTTGGTGCAGCTATGTATTGATCTGTAAAGCAGATGAATTCCGGCATACTCGGATAAAATATGGTGTATATATCTACTTTCACATCTACTTTCATGTATATATATATATATATATATATATATATATATATATATATATATATATTTATATATATATATATATATATATATATATATATATATTTAAATATATATATATATATATATATATATATATATATATATATATATATATATATATATATATATATATATATATATATATATATATGTAAGTAGATGTGCTTTCACATAACAACTGTTTATTCTGCCGAGGTTTCGACGGGAACCCCGTCTTTTTCGTGCCTTGAAAAAGACGGGGTTCCCGTCGAAACGTCGGCAGAATAAACAGTTTTTATGTGAAAGCGCATTTACTTTCATATTTATAACCTTGCGGCAACCGAAGTTATTCTTGTGCATATATATATATATATATATATATATATATATATAGGAGCTGTTGCATTCTGAGAAGTTTCAGAGAGATTGGAGAGGCGAAACTTATCGTTAGTGCCAGATTACACTGATGGGCACAATAAGTTTTCTTTTGCAGAACCAGTCTTCAGCGAATACTACAAGAGAGGTGAGTTCTGTTCTTTAATGATGAACAAATAGTTATATTGTTTCCATTTGCTACTAAAATTCTGCATCCAGAAAACAACAAAAAATTACTGCGCGAAGGAGACGGATGGAGTTACGAAATAAGCTCTCGTGTGAAATTTAGATATGTGAAAATAGAAAACAGAAAATTACAAGAAATGAAATACAATTAACGCGAAAGATTCCCAATGAACTGAGCACGCAATCAGCTGATTGGCCGTCCCGCCGAAAAGAACGAGAAACACAGAATCTGCTCATGTATAGGGACAGAAAAATAAAAAAAAATACCCTTAAGAAATATCCACGTACGTTTAGCTAAACAAACACTTCACCACAATCGTAGTCAACTGTGTAGAACCATGCGCAGCAGTGTCCGTTCACAATGCATAATAAATTAGTGTTACAGCGTTAATCTACGAACAACATCATGGGCAATAGTTTCAGCTTTGGCCCGTGTAAAAATATCTCAAAATTGCGCAACCAGCTTTCACATTTTTGACCCAAAATAGAATGAGTATTTCGTGTGCAGATACAGCAAAATGAAAAACAGATGAACTTTACTGTGTCTACTAAGAGAGAAGATGTATGGTGTTTACCGAAAACATTGACTAAAAAAAGCATGCCACACAGGTTGATAACACTAGAGGGTGTTATATCTAATTTGCACCATAGCTCCAAAATCCAAAATAGAGGCTGCGTGTTTTCGAAATAAATTTGTGCTGAATTACAGAGCTCATGAGAGCAAATATTTTACCGTTCGTTAAGGTCCGTAAATATTAACAGTTCTTAGTGAGCTATTTTAATGGTAACGCTTGAGAAAGATCTCTCAAATGCGGATTTTGTGCCTTTGATTGAGAAACAACAAATTTCTTACTATATTTCAGGCAGCTGCCTGAGTATTTTCCCAACTTTTAATAAGAATGTGCGATGCTGCTGCCCAACACGCGCGGCATTTAGTGGCCTCAAACGTACATTGAAAAATCATCGAAGACTAGATCGGTGCATTGAGCTGAATGGAACTGGCTAGCGCGCCCGTGCTGGGCATTAGGTGTTGGTAGGGACTAACTTTTTGAATAAAAGAAAACATCCATAAGTAAGCGAAAGCCATGGGCAAATTACATACGCAACCAAGGGCAGTATTTGATGGTGCGTAGGCATTGTTTTATATTCGCATTCACAAAAAAAACTTAAACACTGCACAATGATGGGTGAAAGTTACAGTGCAAGGAAGAACGGAGACAGAAAATTCATTGACACTTGGCTACCATTTTTAAGTAGATGATCTTTTTTTTTCAGACTAAATGCCCATACGGATACTCGAGAACAGCAACCAACATCTTACCTATTTAGGAACGTTAAGGACAGACGCCAACAGCCTATTTAATCAAGCTCCGTGCGTGGAGCAGCCTTTCGTAACTCGTCGAACTAACATAGGAAGGTACTAAGAGCGCCGCGCGTATGTAGACAGCCACGTAGTGCGTTTTTAAATTTGTGCACTTTAAAAAGATGTTCGAAATTGAGAACGGGCGATACCTTGAAATAGAATGGAAATTCGCCATTTCCGACAGAGCACTAAAACTCTTCGCCAGAGTTGCCACATGAAATTTTATGGCGACTTCTTTGTAAACTGCCAAGCTTTCATAAATGAAAAAAAAATCTTTACATGCTCTATGCTACTCATGTGAGGAGGTTCATTAGCCGTTAAAGACAGCGACGAGACAGCGTGAAGAAGCGTCCAGCGATCGGCACAGCAACGGACCGAAGCACGAGCCGAGCGAGCCGGGCGTTGGCGATGCTGCTCGCTGCAGGCACATCTTCTTCTTCGCAATCGCCCCCGCTGAAAAAGGAGCCATCCTGGCGACTTAAGAAGTTTCAGGCAAATGCTCATGGTACGGTTTCAGTCGGGAAACATGGACGATGTCACGTGCACGCCGGCGCATGCCGTCCGATCGGGAAACTGGTTCAATTAGGAAATTAACCGGAGAGGTTTTCTCCGAAACGGTGTAAGGCCCCTCGTACCGGGGGACAAGTTTCGAGGAGAGTCCCGGTGTTTGGTATAGGATGGCAAGCCACACAAGAGACCCTGGGGCATAGCTGGGATCCGGAAGAGAGGTGCTACGGGTTTCTTTTTGGCGTTGTTGCTCTTCCGAGGTGAACGCACGGGCGAGCTGGCGGCACTCTTCGGCTTGTCTAGCAGCATCGGAGATAGGTGGACACTCGGAAGCATCAGGACGGTAAGGAAGTAGGGTATCATTTGTATGGGAAGGCTCACGTCCGTAAAGAAGAAAGAAAGGTGAGACCCGTGGTGGTTTGTATTGCGGTGTTATATGCGAACGTGACGTATGGGAGAACACGGTCCCAGTTGCTATGATCAGATGCCACGTACATTGAGAGCATATCACCTAGCGTGCGGTTGAACCGTTCCGTTAGTCCATTAGTCTGCGGGTGGTATGCTGTCGTTTTCCGATGAATGACGTGGCATTCCGAAAGCAGAGTTTCGACGACCTCGGAAAGGAAAGCGCGGCCTCTGTCACTAAGGAGCTCTCGAGGTGCACCATGTCGAAGGATAAAGCGTTGCAAAATGAAAGAGGCGACATCCTGAGCTGTAGCGCTCGGCAAAGCGGCTGTTTCGGCGTAGCGTGTCAGGTGGTCAACCACCACTATAATCCACCGATTACCATCTGGTGTCAATGGAAGGAGATCGTAGAGGTCAACGCTGACGCGATCAAATGGCTTGGCAGGGCATGGAAGTGGCTGCAATGCGCCAGTCGCACGTGGCAGTGTTGATTTACGTCGCTGGCAGTCAGGACAGCACTGCACGAATTTAAGTACAAAATTGTACATGCCGCGCCAGTAATAGCGATGGCGAAGGCGTTCATATGTTTTGAACACTCCGGCGTGGCCACATTGCGGATCGTCGTGAAGGGAGGCGCATACTTGCGATCGTAAAGTGCGTGGAATGACCAGCAACCACCGGCGGCCATCGGGAGCGTAGTTGCGTCGATGACGAAGTTGATCGCGGATGGCGAAATGGAAAGCTTCACGTCGGAGGGATCGAGATACTGGAAGGTGGGGCGTGCCAGATAAATATTCGATAAGAGAGGCGATCCACGGGTCACGACGTTGTTCGGTGGCGATCGAGTCGAGATTTAGCGATGACAAGGTCTGGAGGCAAGTGTTTCCGCACGTCTGATCTGGTGGTAAAGGTGAGCGGGACAGGGCATCAGCGTCAGAGTGTTTGCGTCCGCAGCGGTATACAACGTGAATGTCGTACTCCTGGATGCGATCGTGCCCATCGCGCAAGGCGGCCAGAAGGGTCTTTCAACGTGGAGAGCCAGCAAAGCGCGTGGTGATCAGTTACTAGATCGAACGGGCGGCCGTATAAGTACGGCCGGAACTTTCCAAGCGCCCCCACCAGAGCCAAACACTCTTTTTCTGTCACGCTGTAATTAGTTTCGGCTTTCGTCAGAGTGCGGCTAGCGTAGGCTACAACGTATTCTGAATAGCCGGGCTTTCGTTGAGCGAGGACCGCGCCTAGCCCGACGCCGCTGGCGTCGGTGTGCACTTCGGTAGGAGCCGTCGGGTCGAAGTGGCGAAGAATAGGTGGGGAAGTGAGCAGACGGCGCAGAGTAGTGAAGGCAACGTCACACGCAGGGGACCAGGAGGTGAGGTTCACGTCACCGCGAAGAAGCTGGGTTAACGGTGACATGATAGATGCAAAATTGCGAACAAAGAGCCGGAAATAGGAGCATAGGCCTACAAAACTGCGAAGTTCTTTCATGGTCGTCGGCTTGGGAAATTCTGCGACTGCTCGAAGTTTTTCTGGGTCTGGTAATACGCCGTGCTTGGACACGATGTGGCCTAAAATGACGAGCTCGCGTGCAGCGAAGCGGCATTTTTTCAGGTTAAGCTGCAGACAAGCGTTGGTCAGACAACTCAAAACGTGCCTTAGGCGAAGGAGGTGCGTAGGAAAGTCATGTGAGAAAACCACGACATCGTCGAGGTAACAGAGGCACATATTCCATTTGAGGCCACGTAGCGTACTATCCATTAGACGTTCAAACGTGGCAGGCGCGTTACAAAGCCCAAAGGGCATGACGTTAAATTCATATAGTCCGTCTGGTGTAATAAATGCCGTTTTTTGGCGATCGGCTTCTGCCTTTGGGACCTGCCAATAGCCAGACCGCAAACCTAGCGGCGAGAAAAATTCCGCTCCGTGAAGAGTGTCAATGGCGTCATCAATGCGCGGCAAAGGATAGACGTCCTTGCGGGTTATCTTATTCAAACGACGATAGTCCACGCAAAATCGGATAGATCCGTCTTTCTTACGCACCAGGACGACGGGAGACGCCCAGGGACTGTGAGATGGTCGAATGACGTCTCTACGAAGCATATCTTCGACTTGATCGTTGATGACGCGGCGCTCTTCAGCGGAGACACGGTATGGTCTTTGACGCAGTGGCTGGTGTAGTCCGGTGTCAACATGATGTTTGACTTGTGATGTGCGGCCCAGTTGAGGTTGCGACACATCGAACAAACTCCTGAACTCATGCAGAAGATCCAGCCGGTCGGCATGTTCGGTGGGAGTGAGAGTGTCGGCGATGGCGCTGGAAAACGTATCATTGGATGACTCCCCGAGTGCCGACAGTGCTTTTGGGTGGTCGCAGTAGTCGTCCGGGACATCAAACAAAAACGAAGGGTCGAGATCCTGCACGCGGCCGAGACATTCCCCCGCAAGCAATGTGACAGGTGTGGAAAGCGGATTGCTTACGAACATGTTGCTTCTTCCGGCGGCAAGGTCAATTGTTGCGAAAGGCAGCGGCAAAGCTCGACGACATTTGAAGATATCGAAAGGCATAAAAAGAACTGTAGCGTCAGTGTAGGCGTTGCATGAAACGGGAACAAGGGCGCAATTTCCAGGCGGAATATCGGTATCTTCATGAACGAGCAACTTCGGCGGCTGATGAGGAGCGTCCAGTAATGTGATATCACACAAGGGTGAAAACTCAACTTCGGCGCGTGTGCAGTCTATGACGGCAATATGGCGGGATAGGAAGTCCCACCCGAGGATGACGTCATGCGAACAGACAGGAAGAACAATAAACTCCACGATGTAAAGAATGCCTTCGATGGAGACTCTTGCAGTGCAGGCTGCGAGAGGCGTTACTTGTTGTGCACTTGCGGTGTGAAGTGACAGTCCCGAAAGCGGCGTCGTTACTTTGCGTAATAAACGGCAGAGATTAGCGGCAATAACAGAAACAGCGGCGCCAGTGTCCACAAGGGCGAAAGTACAATAACCTTCAACATTTACTGCGACCACGTTAGCAGGAGAGGAGCGAGGGCTTAGACAGTTCGAAAACGGCGCAGTCCTTGCCTCTTGAACTGCGTTGCTTAGTTTTCCTGGTTGGAGGGTCCGGGCCGGCGACGCATGGGGGAGGGCGATCGCCGACGAGGAGAGGGTGCGCGTTGCGGCTGGAAGTCAAGGTGGTCAGTAGGCGCATAGCGAGGTGGCGAGACCGGCCCGTATTGGACGAAGGGTTGGCTGCCGGGATGCGACGACCGGGCATAGTTGCCGAACGTCTGAGGTCGACGGCGGCAGTAGCGAGCAACGTGTCCGGGAGTGAAGCAAGCGTAGCAAATCGGTCGGTTATCGGGCGTCTTCCAGGGATTGGCGACTGGTGCTGCCGCCCAAGGTGCAGTATAAGCAGCCGGGTGTGCGGGCTGTGAGCGCGTGGTGTAGGGTGGTTGCGGGAGCCTACGTACAGCGTCTGCATATGTGAGCGACGCGGCTACGGGCTGCTTCTCTTGCGAAAAGGCGACAGGAGGAGCCACAGGCTGCGTTGCATAGGTTAGGGCCGCGGCCACAAGCTGAACGGCTGGCGGATAGGTGACAGGAGCGCCTACCGGCTGTGCGACACCCGGGCAGTGACCACGGCTAGATAGAGGTGGCTCGTAGTGCGCAAGAGGAACAGCTTATGCAACCTCTTCCGATATAGCAGTGCGAAGTGGGGCAGGTAGACGGGTGGTGGTCTCGTGAGTAAAGGGCATTAGGGAAAGTTGGCGGGCGACTTCCTCACGGACGAAGGCTCTCACTTGCTGAAGCAATGGTGAATTGTCGGGCATGGAGTCGAAACTGGACAGCGACTCACCACCAGGCTGAGGCTGCCTAGTCAGAGTGCGTTGCTTCTTCAACTCGTCGTAGCTCTGACACAAGCTGAGGACTTCAGAAACTGTGCTGGATTCCTTGCCAAGAGCATTTGAAATGCGCCGTCGTCGATGCCCTTCAAAATGTTTTTGACCTTGTCAGATTCGGGCATGGTGTCATTCACACGTCGACAAAGGTCGACGACGTCCTCAATATAGCTGGTGAAGGTCTCGCCAGTCTGCTGAGAGCGGACGCGCAAGCGCTGTTCTGCTCTTTGCTTGCGGACAGCCGGCCGACCGAACACTTCAGCACACGACGTCTTGAAGACGCTCCATGTGGGAATGTTGTGTTTGTGGTTATTAAACCATAATTCGGCGACGCCAGTGAGATGAAATATCACGTGGCCCAGCTTGTCGGCTTCATCCCACTTATTGTTGGCGCTCACCAGTTCGTAGTGCTCGAGCCAGTCTTCGACGTCGGTCCCATCCGCACCGCTGAAGACCTTCGGCTCCCGTAGCGTAGGATGGCCAGGGCAGTTGAACTGGAGCGAAGGCGTCGATGTAGTGGCGTTGGCAGTCATGACAGGTGGTAGCGTGCGGCTTCGAAGCTCCAGGGTGTAGAAACGGGGATTAACAGCACCTTCCACCAAATGTGAGGAGGTTTATTAGCCGTTAAAGACAGCGACGAGACAGCGTGAAGAAGCGTCCAGCGATCGGCACAGCAACGGACCGAAGCACGAGCCGAGCGAGCCGGGCGTTGGCGATGCTGCTCGCTGCAGGCACATCTTCTTCTTCACACTCAGTAAAATAACGCACCCATTCAATACACACAGCTGTTGCGTATGTTCGTCTCAATGCTTGGTGCAAGTTAAGTGAAACATCATGTATACAGAGAGCCACTCGTGGTTATGAGTGGCGCTGCATATGCAAACGCGCCAGTTCGTGGCACCTCTCATGACTGCCTCTTCTGGTGTTCAGAACTTCCGATCGTCTAACAAATCTACGAAGCAAAAATGAATTAGAAATAAGCAATGGATGGACATGAAGAGCGGGTGAAAGAAAAGAAGTAATAGTTCGTCCGCAAGAGCGAAGTGCGGTATACGATATCAAAAAACTGTTATAACATACGCAGCAATGCTAGTATGTGCTTCCACAGGAATAAGAAATACTCTTTGAATATAAATTGATAGAATAGAAACGTGATAAAAATTGCTTGACAAGTAAACAAAAGTGCACGGGTCAATTCTAGGCCATGAATAAATGCAAGATTTTGCGTATCTAAGTAAACTACAATCAGTGAAGGCGTACTCATAGAACGAGACTTCACTTAAAAATAAGTCTGTATTGGAACGCTTGCAACAGATATTTGCAATTAACAATAGGTAAATAGTTGTTGTTCCAAAAGCACAGAAGGCAGAATTATTGGAAGATTTCAGAGCTAAGGTAGAGTTAGATAAAATGAGACATTGGGCCAAACTCGACATTTCGACTTTGCCGGCCTCTGTGGCTATTACAAAAAGTACTTTTTTGTCTTTTCCAACAATAAGGGCTAGTAGTTTTCTACTTTTTAGTGTTTAAAAGTTGATGATTGCTCACAGCGTTCATGCGGAGAAAATTACGCGGCTATTGTCATTGTGTTAAAGACCCGTCCAAACGACGTGAAATTCTGCTATATTAAATAATTGGATCCCTGCATGATCCCACTCTGGAGTCAGTAAAAGGAAATAAGCATTTATTCTGTTAAAGTACACTTCTGCCTACTCAGCACCGAAGGTTTATTTTATTTAGTGCCCGGGACCAATTGGATTTTTTTTTATTTGGGTATGTCAGAGAGCAAAACGCGAAAAAATGGGGGGAGTACATGAACTGGGCCATGAGGACTGCGTGAGGGCTCACAGAGCTACTTTCAAGTGATTCTACTGGAACAACTGAAGAGATTAAATTTTTCCACACTGTCTCGTTTCGCTGCACAGATTGGGGCAAGTTCAGACACCTGATGTTTTTTTATTTCCTTTAATATTGAGCTTTCTGTGGCAACACCGTCATATTTGTAGCACACACCTTATAGCCGAAGGAAAAATTCGGTACGGCTGTTTCATGGTAACTAGTGGTAATAAAGCATTTATTCAATATATTAATATTTTTGTCTCTTTTGGCGCCACTTCACCCTAACTCCTGAGTTAAAAACTTGTAATCGTAAAGCACATGACCTGCAAAGGCCCTTATCACAGGCTATCTATCTCTCTCGCTGACAATAGACATGCTGTTTGCCGTGACAGATAAGGTGTACACCGTGTTTTAAGTGTGCCTAACAGCATGCTTGAACACAATGTATTGGTATCTAATGTTCCGTCAGTGAATACTGATATGGGATAGTGTGGGCTAAGTGCATGTTATGATATTTCAATTTGAGAACAAACTGAGGTGGTTGCAGACAGTATTACTTGTGAATTGTTAAAAAATAATCATGAATGTTTGCTAGTGTGGCCAAGTAACGGCTGAGTGATGAAATCGTTTAAAGTATTTACGAAAACACCTCGTATTTTTGAGTAGTTCGGAGCTTCCGTGATACAGTTTTCGCAATTGTTATTTTTGTAATCTTTACTTAAGAATACCACATCAGCTAGCGATTATTTTTACGGTGTTATTTTTCACTCGAGCAAACAATCTTTCTTCACTGAACTTTTCTATTTTCTTACTTATTTTAGAGTTCTCAGTCTGCCAGAAGCCAGTGTGCCCATGCGGACAAAGACCTGCCTGCTTAAGCATGAGAAGATGGGGAGAAGGATGCATTTGCAAATGCAGTAAGAATATTGCGATCATTATAATTCCAGTTCCCCGCAATATTTTATTTTAATTGAAGATTGTGCCACACCTCTCTTTTCGATACTTTACGTAAGCAACATGGGCGGTTTATTCATTACGCTTGTAGCGTAGCGCTTGTGGCGGCGAGCCAGCTAGAGAAAAAGATGACGAGCGCTGGTGGCTCCTGTTGCGAGGCACCTAGAACGTTCGGATGCTTCTGGCTGGCTGGACGCCAAGTCTGCCGCTGTACTTCGGCAGCTTGCTTCCTGCCTGAGTTGTCCCTTTTCCTTTTTTCAAACCAGTAATGATGGCACGTCTACGTCGGACGCCATCCCGTTGCTTACAGGCTCAAGCACTGGTCCTTTACGGGACGATCTGAATTACACTGAATTAGATGCTGTAACCGGCGGGCTATCTTATTTAGAAAAAAAAATGTGGGAGACGTTTCTACACCTTTTGGTGCGCAAACGCTTCGGACATGAACTGGTAGAGGGGCTTAAGAAAAGAAAGTATAGCTCGAAAAATATCATTGGCCTCATAATGAGGCGCATTGTGTTTTCTGAACCATGGTTCGTAGTGCTACAGTTATTAGTGACCTAACAAATGAAGGCGACTTTGGACGGAGGAACAGGACAATCCAAATAGACTCAACACTTGCTCTACTGGAAAAGCAACAAGCGTTATGTTGATACAGCTTTTCTATGGTGGGTAGCAATACCCTTCGAGGTGTTGTCGGTAGTGCTTTCAATATAACGATACCACAGTTGATGATTGTCAATTTCCCGTTATCTTTCATTGATGCTTAAAGCAAGTTCCGCATTTTCAGTTTAACATCAGAGATATAAGCTGCTCTTTGAAGCTTTACTCTTACAAGCAATAGCAGAGATTTAAAGGCGGAGATTTGACAGACTTTTGTCAGGGTGAGAATCAGACAACGTAGGAAAATGGGACAGCGACCATCGTAATAGTTAAAGGCCAAATATTTCAATTTCATGTAAAGTTATCCCGACACTTCGGCCCATACTCAAACTTCTTGTTCAGGGGTGACTGTGGAGCATCAGAAAGTAATTGATATAGCTCCTTCCCTTCAAGTCGGGGAGTGAAGCCTGTTTTAACTGACGAGCCATAGTCCATCGTAATGCACAGTCGGCATCACACACAACAGAGTGGTTCACATTCCATGGTGTTCTCTGAGCACACGATGAGTTCACAAAAAAGTTGCAGTTTTGCCGCAAAGGCGAAGCAATGAATGCGATAGCAACAAACTGGAAGGTCACGCGAAACATGGCAAGCATATCTAGACGAACCCCGCGTTTTTCACGCACAAAAGACGCACAAAACGTGCTCACACGTGGACACCACATGCATCATTGCAAACCCACCAGAAACTGCAGTAGGCAGAGCGTCTTTTGCCTATCAAGACAGCGCCACCGCATTTTTGTGACGTAAGTTCAGTGGAATTTGTCTATACGAGCCACGTGCACCGGGTAGCAGATACATCGATGTTCAAGCTGAGTTAGATAAACACATGCGCTTTGAACGGGGTCACTTCTCGGCTTGCTTGGAAGTTGTATTCAATGGCAACGCCGGCACCCACTGCCTGCCACAAGTTTGGCTCGCTAAAAGCGTGGCATGGTTTCACTTAGTTGCTGGCGTTCCATAGCCTCGTTCACATGCTGTTCGTTGTTCTGAAAATACATCATTTAGAAACAGGAAATGTTTCTTTTTTGGGGAAAGTGTAAAAGAAGCTTTTGCTGTTTTCAGCATCACACGTATGGCCTGGTTATCAACATAAAATTATTGCACGCTATTTTTTTGTCAAACAAATTAAAAAGCTAACAATCTTTGTCATTCTGCCACATGACACGACATGACTTCTCATAACAAAAATAGCCGATGGGTGTCGCCGTAGCCTGAAATCAAGGTAGTTTGTCCCGTGAAGTTAAATTATAACAGCGTCAAGTTCGGAGTTGCCATTTGCGCAACGATATCGGCGCATTCCAGAGCACCAGACGAACCGATCAAAATTACATGCTAGAATGGTGTCACAGAACGAGCGCTCAAAAAGGGCGTGCCGCCAAATGCTCGCGACGAACCGCCAGAGTGACGCTGCGAGGTCAACGATAAAAGAAAAAGAAAAAAGAAAACAAGCTCCCCGGGCACGCTCCCTCTCCTCGCGGAAGCGTGGCTTCGCCGACGAACCTCCTCACCCCACGACGGCGGCCGAGCAAGCACTCGATTTTTCTAGAAGGAAAGGGGCGTGGTCATACCGCGTGAGTCATCCGCCATGGAGGGCATCCCAACCGTCTCGCCCTCTCCCCAGCCTTCGCTGCGTATGGCGCCGACGAAATGACGAGAACCTTCTGGAATTTCGGGCGGAAGGTATTTAATCGAGCAGCCGAGATGAGCGAGCAGGAGAAGACGGAAGTTAGCGCCAGAGCGCGTAGGGATTCCACCGTGTAGTCGGCGAAGGTTTTGTCCGTAGAGACAAAGCAGGAGAAGACGATGATTTCCACCTGAGGGGTGACGACTCGAGCTACAGGCAAGAGTGTGTGTGTGTTTACCGCTATCGAACGAAGACGCGTGGTAACAGCTGCGTGTGTGAAGCCGACGTGTTTCCGGCGAAGAAGTTTGAAGCTTGGAGAGGGGCCTATTGAAGACTTGGGGTTTCCTGGAAGAGAAACTTCGGCGAGGTTTTCTGGAAGAGAAACTTCGAGGGCAGCGGAACGACAACAACTCTGGACTTTGAGTGAGTGATTCTCGGAAAAGTATCATCCAGACTTTTGTTCCAAGAACTTTGGACTGAATAGGTTTCCTCTCTCTTTAGTCTTTACGTGTCTTGGTTGTTCAATGCATGCGACTGCATTGTAGTGCGTATTGTTGTCTGTGTCTATTGTTTTGAGTGTGGAGTGTGGCTGATTGTACTGTGTAGTACGTTGTTTGATTGGTGACATATTGTATGCAACTATTGTGGAGTGTGCATTCTTGTGTATTGTTTTCGATCTGCCATTATTGAGAATATAATTGTGTTTTGTTTATCAACTCTCGGCTCTGACTTGTTCTTTGGGCCACAGCTGGCGTCCGCTGGCGCGCCAAAAAGGACCACTTCTAAATTGTCCACGCTTTCGTGGTGCGGTTCGGGGGGCGGATACTTCGGCCCTTGGAATTAGCCCGGCGAACGCCTCCCTAATTAACGGGACCTGTGTGACAAATGGTGTCGCCGGGACACTTTAATGCTGTGGTGTTCAAAAATTGGACATACATGCACGATATTGAGCATGCGGGCAAGCACATCCCTTGTGCTATTGCCCGCTGAAGCATTTCACGCAGGGGCCGTTGTTATTAGCAGTGCAATGTTTCCTTCAAAACTACAAAGGGCCATGATATGATCCATTAACTCTGTATTACTGCGCCCTCACTTGCGCTACAAGCTGGCAGAATCAGTCGGTGTCATTGCTGTGCAAAGACTACTCCATTACTTTCAAGTTCCGAGACTAAATAGTTTCATTTTGGCGTTGCCCTTCACTGCAGCGAACAAAGTATAAATTACTATGCGTATTTTGGTAACCACGCAAAATAGAGGTGTTGGTTGATTGTATCGAGACGGCTTAGACGAACAACAGGCCTTGTAACAAGTGCAAATTTTGTCTGGCTGCTGGAGTGGTTGGCTTCAGCAGTGTGGTAATGCATTCCAATTGTAGCGAGTCCACGATATTCTAACATCTCCGATTTCGCGTCAGAGGGTGGGATAGATGAGGCCCTTTCGAACACAACGTATGCTTTGGGCAAGACATCACCTGGATTCGCACTACCGATCTCATCAGGATTGTGTGAGTCGTCAAATATTGTTTTCCCAAGTGAATCACGGACAAAACAGCTAATATAGTATAAATTAATGCCCTGAAGTGGAAGCAAGTTTGCTGGTCGCTCGACTATTAAATGAATAGCACCAGCGATTCACCATCCTTGAAGTAGATTGGGCTTTTTGTCTGTTGAAAAGGTGTCTAAAGAGTTTGAAAGTTACTGTAGAGCTACTCACATCTTCAATATAGACACTTTCGTACAGTTATAAAAGCAGCTGTATCTGCCTGTGGCACTCTCTATAATTGTCTCGCAATCATTTGGCCGTTTTGGGCGAAAAGTTTCCTGATAGCCTTCAGTATCCAACAAAAACTATTAAAGCAAGGTCCTTTGACAAGTCTCGTAATTCTTAGACTCTCTTGTGGAAGGGTGAATGAAAATGTTTATGATATCTGAACTGAGGCATAAAATAAAAGTGGTAGATTACTTTTCGGCAAGTCATTCTTGATTGTATGTCTCTTGTTATTGGCTTCTTTCAGCTTAGACCAATTGAAGTCGTAATAGAAGAACCCTCTCTTTCATCTGTAGGTGTTCTTTGCCATTTTCCTTCAAACGTTTATTCCGAACAAAATGTCGCAGTGCGTATACGATGTTTTTAATCCTGCATCTTAAAGTCCCATAGGTTCCGCAGAAATTATGAGCCTTTGTATTATGTGTGTCAAATAATCTTGAATAGTTGCAAGCTGTATACGAAGATGCCAAGAGCGATGAAATACACGTACCTCACACCATCTAATGTTTAAACTCATTTGCCGTCATTTCTCAAACATTCCCTTTTAGACCAACCTGCTCAATACACACTTGAATTTGGAAGATTTCGGTTGCAGCGCATGAAGCGATGCTATAAAATTGCACGTCATCGCCGCCAAGGGTAGCTTACCTTCAGCTCTACACAAAAGGTATAATGGAAGCCCTCCTTTGGCTTCCAGGAAATACGAAATATTTGTCAGAGTAGAATACTAGTTCAAATTTCTTGCTAAAATGCACCTTTAATTTAAGTGATCTTGACAGTACATTACTTCCTTTTTCAGTAAAAGCCTCGGATGGTTGTTCTATGCCCTTTGGACCTTATGAGTGTATTCACGCATGCAACCGATGCATGTGCTGGTGTGGTAAGTAAAATTTCTGAAATTATTTTGATAAAAAGTAACACGCTCATTTTATTCAATCGCTCTAAGAAGCAGGGCAAGGTGCTACATCATTACTCTGTAACAAGCAGCATGCTCTGAGAATAGAAGGGGGAAGGCAACTTGCATTTTATCGTTGTTTCATGCGTTTCATGCTCTGTATGGTTACGTGCACAAAATGGACGTGGCTCATATGGTCTTTTTACGCATGCATTGTTGATTCATGTGTTGGAATGTGTGCAGTTCTTCGATAAACATTTATTTGCAAGTCCAGCGCTTCTCCTTTGTGGTTGTGTTTTTCCGTTGTCTTCGTGTGGTTTTGCGCTGTTTTTATCTTCTTAATACGATGAATCAGCTCGCCCAGAAAGCTATGTCACTGAACAACCACGTACAAATGATATATCCATCTTATCGCTCGACATGACAATGGCAGGTTGGCTTAAATGACATTAGCAAATGACAGTGAAGTATCGAAACTCATGTTGCAATTACCATAAAATGTAAACCAAGCGCCACTTCAAAGGAACGCTGATTGAACCACCCGTGGCGAAAAGGCACGAAATGGTCTACTTGAGAAGGACGCTTTTCCGGGTTTCAACAAAAGTTGCATCGACTAGTTAACTTGGTGGACCATGGGGATAGCGTCCTAGACGTCGGCGATGCTTTACTACCAACAGGACATCCCATGGACGAAAGACTGAAAGCCACAGAGGCAGTGTTATCACTCGCTCTCTGGATTTCGTACCGACTAGTTGTGCCCCCGCGATGTCCCACGACAGCGCCGCTCTGGCTGACTGGCTCGCCCTCCGCCATCTCCTGACGCCGACAAGAGCTCCCGCTGAGTGGTGCCCCGTTCTCGGACTCCTGCGACCGTGTCCATCTCTCCTATCTTCTCCTTACTTCTAGGTGTCGCTGTCCCTGCGCCACGCTCTTTCTTTCCCCTCTATCTATGTACCTTTTAATCCCATCCTTTTAATCCCTACTTATCCCCATCCCTCGTGAGCTATTGTTGAGGTGTTGCACTAAAATCCAGACAGTTACGGGGCTCACTTTTATGTTCTTTTCTCACTTTTAAGAATAACATAAGAGGCAGTGTTATCTCCGTCTGGTGCTCAAAACGTTTGCACGTGCGGGGAGCAGAGGAAACTCCTTTTGACTGTGTAAAGTTGTGTTTCTCTGCACTTTTCTTTTTCCTTGTGTCTCTATGAGAGAGGTGTACATATCAAAAATGAAAAACTTCGTGATGCATTTTTACTGAACGGACGTCTTTATATTCTGTCGTCGTCTATTAAAGAAAGTACTTGCCTTCTTACTATTCTGCTAAAGCAACTCACGCCGCTGAAATTTCCGAAATGGCATGAGAAGCTGGATGTGACCGAGACACTGAAGCATCAATCATTTCTTATGCGTAGATGCCCGCTCGCTATAAAATTGCCTCACTGACTACCCGAGTTACGATTATCTTTTTCTAATCTGTACAACTGCTGTTTACCTGACAATCGTTTCCTTGAGCGCAGAGATAGGAGCAGCGGTTAATGAACGCTATCATGGTATGTGGTTGTGGAAAGAACAAGTTGTCTAAATATATACGGTAAGAACAATTGTGAAAAAAGGAGCAAATAAAATTTATTACGTGCCAAAAAGTACAGTTTGAACGCCATGTTGTTTGACAAGACGAGCATCACAAATTTCTTTTTCGTTAAGACATCGCATGAATTAGACTATGGTCCACTTTTTGCGTATCACATTTTCTAGCTGATTCCTACTTTGATTTATTTTGCAGTTGCTGATCCTCCGTTTAAACGGCCCCCGTCCACTTGCTGCAAACCAGTAACTGGATAAATATTTTATCATCACAGGACCAACATTTTACATTGTGAGAAAAATAAACCTTTTAACAATGACTACTTGCGTCCAAGACGTGATTTGTAATGCCCTAAAAATGATGTGAGAACCACGTACGAAAATGTTGTATTACACAATTTAATATATATATATATATATATATATATATATATATATATATATATATATATATATATATATATATATATAAATATTGCTGATTTCATTGCAATGAGGACATTTAAGACTTGCTATAACCTACAGTCGGAGCACGTTGTGGCTTCCATTAGATCTTCAGTCAATGGTGTTCTGCGTTGGTAATGCAGAGGTTCTGGAGCTGCCTGTTTGCAACGGAGTGTCGTGTATATGATACTTCGTCACCGGGACAGCAGTACCACTGGGCAGGTCTTTGTTTCGACGTAGCAGGAGTGCGCTTTGCAGCCCCAACAACCAACATTGCAACTGCTGTTCAATTATTACCTTACACCTGAAAAGACCACACTAAGTCCAAGACGATCTGTTAGACTGGTTGCCAATTGGTTCAGCAGTATTTCGCATCATTCAACGTTCTGGCATTCTCTTACGCAGTAGGTGACATCGGAGTAAATGGGCGGAGTCACCAAAGTCTATGGCTTCCATCAGGATTCTGTGCCAACTTAACAACCCAAGTTATTGATGTGATATTTTTCAGCCCAAATATCATGAAGAAATAAAAGATTTATGCATGCTTGTTCCTGGGCCCTCTGCGAAGAGGACCTACAAACGGTGTCTCCACTACTGTGGTTGTTGTGCGCCCCGCTGTGGTAGTCTAGTGGCTAATGTACTCAGCTGCTGACCCGCAGGTCAAGGGATCAAATCCCGGCTGCGGCGACTGCATTAGCGATAGAGGCGAAATTGCTATAAGCCCGTGTGCTTGGATTTGGGTGCATGGTAAGGAACCCCAGATGGTCGAAACATCCGGAGCCCTCTACTACGGCGTCTCTTAATCGTATGGTGGTTTTGGGACGTTAAACTCCACATATCATCAACACCACTACTTTTGTCTTCTTGGGAAACAAAAAACTTTAATTCTGTGGGGCTGAACACCAATCACAATTATTCAATTTTAGGTGCATTTTTATCAAAGTTTAATTTAGCAATTTCAAGCACTTATTGCTGAAATATTATGTGAATGTCTATGGTAAAAATTATTGTGCATGCAGCCGGAAAAACACAGAGCAAGAACAACATATTCATATTTCGCACAAACCATCAGCTGGGTTTATACTTTTGGCCACTGCATAAACATTTTTTTTCACACCACGCTTCCCCCCCTCCCCCGAAAAAAAACGAGTGTGAATAGAGGGTAAAAAAGATAACTGATTACACTGTCATAGCAATTGGTATCACATAAAAGCGAAACATGTGTACATAGGAGTAGTTAAGGGCTTAATGTGCATTGTATTGCACCACTGTTGAAGGAAAGAATGATATAGCAAAAAATTGTAATGTTGCACGAAAAACGACAAGCTTCTCGAAACTTGAAGCGCGTTCCTTAAGTAGAATGGATGCATTGAAATAACATACAGATGATGAGCGCAAACTAACGGCTGTAACAGTTCGACATTTGAAGCACTCTGTTCAAACGCAAGAAAGAATGAATGGAGCTAACACACTAGTATACAGAGAACGGAGGTGCACTAACAAGTGTCAAAAATGTTACTTAAGTGTGAGTAGCGCGTTCTTACGTAAGCGCGGCCACTAAAAAGAGCGAAGTGACCTTCGTGCTACCTGATTTCAACGCATACTTCCGGTAAAACCCCAAGGCGTACAAACTATGCCGATCTGGAGCTACGCACTCGTGCAAGAGAGCCATTGCACTGTGAGGAGAAAGTGCATCGCAACATGCGTCTCAAAGTGCTCCCCATAGAACCGCCGTGCCATCTCGCCAGTAAAAGCACAAACGTAAAAGCACAAACACAATATTATCGAAGTAAAATGTACTTTATGTCGCGATAACCTGAGTAGCATACGGAAGTATTCATCACATGTTATTTCGTGGTCCAGCGACTGCACAATTTGGGCTACCAAACAATAGCAACACGAATGTGATTTTTATTAGACATCTATAAAAGTGTAGGCAATACTGGAAGCACAGCTCACGTTATCCCCACATGACGCGTGTAGCTTAGGGGCACATTTTTATTGTTTATTGTATTGTTTTACAGGAGTTTTGCAGAGATCTGTACAGTAGCTGGGAAGGCAAGACAATAATGTAAGAACTAGAAGTAACACAAGTGACATCCCACCAGAAATGACTGAAGTCAGAAAAGCCATGGAAGGAATAAAAAAAAAAGACAAAGCTGCTGGTGAGGATCAGGCAACATCACATCTTGTGAAAGACGGAACACAGATCATGGTAGAAAAGTTAAGAACCCTGTTTGCCAAGTGTCTTTTGACGAGGAGGGTACCAGAGTCATGAAAGAATGTGAACACCACCTTAGTTCAGAAGAAAGGGGACGCCATGGAAGATTTACAGTCCCATCAGCTTGGGTCCGTCGTATACAAGCTATTTACAAAGTAAATGGTAACAGAATTATGACAACGTAAGAATTCAATCAACCAAAAAAAAACAAGCAGGTTATCAAACAGGCTACAGAACAATCGACCACATTTATCCTCTCAATAAACTAATAAAGAAATGCTCAAAAATACACCCATCTAGTATAAATAACCTTCGTAGATTACGAGAAGACGATTGATTCAGTGGAAATATCAGCAGGTATGCAGAAACTGCGGAATCAGGGCTTTTGCGAAACACGTATAAACATCCTCGAAGCAATATACAGAGGATCAACTGCCATCATAGTGTTCCATAAAGAAAGCGACAGAATGCCACTAAAGAAGAGTGCAGGGCAGAGAGACACGATCTCTGCAATGCTATTTACCGCGTGCTTATAGGAGGTTTTCTGAGGCCTAGAATGGGAAAAGTAAGCGATAAGACTGAATGGAGAGTGCCTAGTAACCTGCGCTTCCCCGATGACATTTCATTGCTGCATACCTTAAGGGATGGATTGCAATTCATAATTACTGAATGAGACAAAGAGAGCAGAAAGGTAGGTCATAAAACTATTCTACAGAAAATCAAAATAATGTTCAACAACCTCGAAAGAGAACAGCGCTTGGGGATAGGTAGTGATGCACTTGAAGTTCTAAAAGAGTACGTCTAATGGCGGAGCCGAACCACCAGATTTACGCAATAAGAAGAAAAAGAATGGGGTGGAATACATTGAGCAAGCAATCTGAAATCACGACTGGCAGATTGCCACTATCCCTCGAGAGGAAGGTATATAACAGCTGCGTCATGCCGCTAGTTACCTACGGAGCAGAAAACAGGAGGCTTACAAAGAGGGTTCAGCTCAAATTTAGGACGACGCAGTGAGTGTTCGAAAGGAAGATAATACATGTAGCCTTATGAGTCAAGAAGAAAGCAGAGTGGATCAGGGAACGTACCTGGGTTAACAATATATTATAGTTGAAATCAAAAAGAAATGGACAATGACCGGGCACGTAGTGCAAAGGCAATATATCTACTGGTAAATAAGGATCACAGGCTGGATTCCAAGAAAAGGGAAGCGATTCAAGGGAAGACAGAAAGTTAGAGGGGCCAAGAGATTAGGCAGTTTTCAGGTATAAAGTAGCAGCAGCAAGCACATGGCTGAGTTGACTGGTGAAACATGAGAGAGGCGTTCGCCCTGCAGTGAGCGTAGTGAGACTGATGATGATGATTATGATGTAGATGTATTGTTTCGAAAAGTACATAGTTAGCAGAGGAAATACAATGAACGGTGCACTGTTATTTGAAAGCAGTTTTAACTAATCTTGTAGAACATTTCGAACTAATGTTGAACTAATCTTGTAGAACATTTCAACTAATCTTGTAGAACATAGCACTATAAGCTACGGGTTATGGGATTTGGGGCCCTTAAAAATGCATCTCTGGTAGCACTTCAACTAATTGCTGACGGGACAGTAATACTCCAGTCCCCTGTGCGCTGTAAGTGGAACCCCTCGCTCTCCGCATGTGGTTCTTCTTACGAGCTCGTTTGAAAGAATTAGTAAGGAAATAGCCTAAGGCATGCCAGTGCGACAGCTTTCATCAAAGGTCTCGACTGGGTGCCTGTTTACTGTGACGTAAGCCACAATTTAACGTGTTGTAAGCCCGGCCACTTCCGAAAGCTACCTGAAGCAAGCCGGACAGCAATGGAAGGTCACCAGGGATAATACGGTGCCGCAGCGCACGTCGCCTTGTCTGGGTGGCGACTTGTAGGCGCGCGAACCGCAAACAATTAGGTTGTACTCCGACTGATGCAAGGGGTAACTTTGCCACGCTGGGTATCGAAAGGAGTTCATTCATGTGCAGGCCGAAAGTGCTGTGAGGCAATCCGAGGGTCGTCACAATGGCGTTTCCATTCCTACCTCACTGTCACCTACGTGTAAGTTGGTTTGTTTGTCCTGTGTTAACAGAAAGCACAAGCGCTGGGTAGTCTCAGGTGGCGCAGCACATCGCGGGGTGCAGTGCGGGTACTGCAGTGTCTGTGGGGTCAGGGCTGATCCGGTCGTACACTTCGACTGAGCACCGTCAAACTGATGCTGCGTGTCGAAGCAATTTTGGCGCAATGACTCGCATGCCCCCCAAGATTACCACAAAAAGTAAATAAAAGCAAAAGTAAACTAAAACTGCCGTGCAACCACTTTTTACTGTGGTCCTACACTCCTGGGACTGCAATATTTACATTTTGCATTCGGTTGGTGAAGCTGTCGATGCCAGTTGTTTTGAAAATCTCCCATTTGAATTCCCAATTCATAAGAGCGGAAACTTGGGCTAGTTGGTAAGTAGTCATATTTGCAATATGTTTCAGCGCGCGAACAAAGTAAAAAGGACAGGGTAGACAGAAAAAGCGTTGACATCCAACTAACTTTGTTTCACAGAGTGGCAAGAAAGAAAAGCTAAAAATATAACAATAGACGACCCTTTTTGAGTCAAGAACTCTGACGCTGTTATTGACATTATTGGGCGAACTAACACAGCACTCCAGGCAATGTCTGTGGATATTAAGGACTTGTATTATTCTTTGCCGCATGAACAACTACTTAAATGTGTAGAGGAATCCATGGACAGGTTAGGATCATCAGCGTTCCAAACGCGTACTAGAATTTATAAGAGCAGCTTATTGGAATTACTCAGTTTCTATTTGAACGCCACTTTTGTATCACGGGAAGACAAAAACTACTTACAAAAAAGTGGAAGATGTATTGCTTCAAGTTTGGCACCCATTCTCAGTGACATATTTCTAGCACACCATGATGGTGTCTTGTCAAACAAGCTTGATGACTTTGTAGTCTTTACAGTTTGCCGTTTTGTTGATTATTTAGTGTTGTTGAAATGTGATAGTCAAAATTTCCAGACCATTTTCTCTGACGTGTTGACTGTTTTCCGAGAGTGCCTGAAACCACTAGCTCTAACCTATGAATCACCTACTGATAACAACCTGAAGTTTCTAGATTTGAAGCTTTTGCTAGAACCCCGACATGTTTGCTGGATGTATGAACCAAGAAGCGGCAAGCCACTTCTGCTTTTCAGGTCAGCTCACTCTAAATTGGTAAAGCGGGGCATTGCTAACCTCTGCCTTGCCAACGCCTTAAAGAAGTCCTGCCCCCCGAAGGTACATCGCAACTTTGCTCTACAAGTGTAGCGGCTCACCAAAGCTGGTTACCCCGCGCATGTTCTTGTTTCGGTGGTGGAAAAGCTGGTCACTGTCGTGAAGCGAGGTGACAAACCGGATAACCGAAACAGTGTCAGAAAGAGCCGGCCTGTCGTACTACCTTACGTGCACGACGTCTCACACAGACTAAAGAAGATTGCTCGAGACGTCAACGTTCTTGTGCTTTTTCTGCACCGGAAAAATTGCAGAGGCTTTGCAAACGGGTCAATACGCCTCGTGGAAATTATGCCTCGTGCTCCGTCGCGCACAGGACACGCTACATCCCATGCGCAGTGGGAGTCGTATACTTGATTCCACTGACGTGTGGGTGCATCTATGTCGGGCAAACCGGCAGGTGCATAAATGACCACCTCCGAGAACACCGAAACAGTATGCACAATGTAGTACAAGGGCATCTTGGCATTCATTGCCGAGATTGTGGGTGCACCCCTCTCTTTGATCAGGGCTCAAAATTGGCAAGGCACAGGGACCAGCTTACCCGAGAAGTTATCGAAGCCGAAAAAATACACTTGCTTGGAGATAAATGCGTAAGCACATCATCGGTTGCTTTATGACAGGCTGAACGTGATTACCTGGCTGGGCTTTGAGGCAATAGAAGACCCGTCACACGTGTTTTGTTACTGATGTGTAGATTAGGCTTGCATTTTACCTTCATGCTCTGTAATCAACCTTTTTTAGCCCTATATATTTTTGCCACTCTGTGAAATAAAGTTAGTTGTAAGTTCGCACTCTTTCTGTCTGCGCTGTCCTTTTTCCTTTGTTCGCGCGCTGAAACTTCTTGCAATTATGTCCTAATTCATGTTTCAGCTGTTCCTGTGTAGACAAAGTTTCAGTAACATGTGCTTCATGCCCGCATTCTGCTGCTCGTGGTGTACGTACATGTTCCACGCATATCACAAGTCAATGATTTCAAAACGTAGGCGAGCAAACTCTCATGTTATTATTGTTATTAGCCGCGAAACATGCTTTTAAACCCTCTTTTTCTTCCATACTAATTTTGGTGCACTCAAAGACGGTAATTACGAGGGCAACCAGATAAAGCGGACAGACAGACAGACAGACCCAGGGACAGACAGGCAGACAGACAGACAGACAGACCCAGGAACAGACAGACAGACAGACAGACAGACAGAGAGATAGATACGCAGTTTTCAGGCGTACCTATTTGCTTCTATATTTATTGCCCTATGCTTGCGCATACTCATTGTATTGGCATGAAAATTCTTGTAGATCCATTTTATAAGCAAGGAACACCTGTCAAACACAAATTATAAACAATACATGTATTGTAATGATGTTTCCAAGATCAAACAGATCAAAAATTCTTCGCGCACTTTTATTCATTTAAGTAAAAATGACAACCGCTGACAGGTGTTTGTTCAATGAACAGAAAAAGGCTGTATTTGGACAATGAAGCCGGCTTTTGCTGAAAATAACTTTTATAAATATTAACGTGTTGCTTGCAAAACAACACATGCGTTGCAATACCAAAGAAACAGATTACGCAGTTGTTTTGTGCAAGTAATATTGAAGGTAATGTATCGTCAGCTATAAGGGCATAAGGTAGCGTATGTTTTATGCGATGCTTTGAATAATGTACGCATTGTTCACACACTCGCAAGCGTTATTACTATTATTATTAGTGTTATGGCATTCCCACGTTTCTGCTATTGTGTACCTGAACCTTCGCGCATGATTTCCTCGATGTGGCTAGTTTATTATCCATCAGCGCCCATCTCGGTGAAACAATCGCTAGGTTTCTTGGCTGCTGACCCAAAGGTCGCGAGTTCAATCCCAGCTAGTGGCCGAAGCATTCTGAAGGAGGTAAATAGGTAGCAACCCATGCGCTGTGCGATTTAGGTGCATGTAAGGAACACCAGATGGAGAAAAAGTTCCGGAAAACTCCACGAGGGCGTCTCTCATGAACTTATCTTGGTTTTCAATAGTAACAAGCCTATTCCATTATCACAACATATCTAGAGTAATGTTAAACCTACTTTGATGCTATCGCATACAACTTCGGTATTCTAGCACAGCAGACGCGTCTTATTTACGCAGTAAATGAATAATTCACAGCTGAAAGTTTGCTTCAGGTACTCGATTGTGACAGCTTTCAGTGACAAAACTGCCTGAACTACACTGTTTAATATATACTTCGCATCAACTTGCAAATTAAACAGAAGTCACTCCTGGTGTATTTTCGTACAGCTGTGTTTACCTTCGCTTCTTCACTGACACATAATTGTCTGCATGAATGCGAAAAAAGCAGAGAAATATATTGTGGTATCTGTTTGTAATCTCCCACATAGCATTCTTATAAGTTTTAAAAATTCATGACCGGTGAAAGAGAAAAGTTGCAATTGCTCAGACGACAAATGTAAATATTCTCGTTCCGTACTAAAGGTTTGATTTGCCTAAATAAAATCTTTACATCGGCTGTAACCGCAAAAAAGGTGTTCCAACAAGGGCCCTATATTCGTTGTGTAAAATATAAATGTTGTATATTGATTCCAGAAAATGAGTCATTGATTCTCCTAACTTAATAAATGCTAGTCGTTTGGCCTAATGCGTGCATTAGGTTTTTAGTCATGCATATTGTCTATCAATATCTGCACAAGTTGTTCAGCCAGTGTGGGAGAGCATAATAAAACATTTCGTTACTCTTTCATGTAATTTTCGCAAGCACAATTTTAATTTATAGAGCATGTCAGTAGGTTTAAAGTGTGAGAGGGTGCTCCATATTTGTGCACCAAAGCACCACAACTATTCTACTGTTCATTCAAGATTGAAGTTGTAACCTTTCAGTGGATTACCTTTCAGTGGATTCATATTCCACTGAAAGGTAATTTTTAGGTTAGCAGCGTTTGCAAATCGACATCTCAATTTTGGTAGTGAAGAAATATTCAATATGTGCTGGCTAGGCGGGCATCTTACCTGTGAGTGACGCAATCGTTGAAGATGGGTGGTGTTCCTATTTTCCTCGAACAATTACGCATAAATATCACATGAATTAAAGCTATAGATTCCATAAGAGAGCGCTGTGGAACGTAATAATAACAGTACGTTATGTTGGGCTAGTTGGTACGTATTAAGTTCAAAAATCGTGGCGCAAGGTTGCCAATGAGAAGAGCGAGAAGAGACAGAAAGAGCGCCAACTCACAACTAAGTCTATTTTCATGAAGCATTCCCAATATATAGGCTCCTTGAGGACATGCGCAGAGCATTTCATTCACCGCACGTGCAGGCATCAACATTCTGATGGTGTAAAAAGCGATTATTGCAATCATGATATCTGGGAATCAAAGAGATATGCCTGACGTGAAGACGTCGAAAAAAACCAAATACAGCCAAGCCTGCGCAAAAAAATTGATTGATTGATATGTGGGGTTTAACGTCCCAAAACCACTATATGATTATGAGAGACGCCGTAGTGGAGTGCTCCGGAAATTTAGACCACCTGGGGGTGCGCAAAAAAATGTGAGGAAAAAAAACAGCAAAAAGGACTGACAGACACTTCGTAGCAACTATATAAAATACATCTAAATCTAACAGTTGGAATTCACTATTAAGCAACACAACTGAAGGATCGCTGACGCACGAGTCTCCTTTCTTCCTTATGTGAAAGGCTTCGAGTAACTCCCGCGCCAGCGCATTGCGGCTCCTTCCAAGTAGTCACTTGCGATCGAACTGCGGCCTGCAGCCACACAAAACACAGTGGAAGGGCAAATGAGACCCTGTTCAATTCCTAATTGATAAAGAATGCTATATTAAACGGTCATTTGTACAGTGCCCTGTCTCGCCTATATATACCTTGCCACGGCTCAGGGGAATTGCGTAAACAGGGCCCACAGCACAACGCAGGAGGGCCTTTGCATGCTTCTTATCGCACACCACCTCGTGCGTAAGCGTGCTTTCTGTTTTGCTGCATAATAGTGAATTCCAACTGTTCGATCTAGATGTACTTTAGCAGGTTGCTGCGAAGTGTCTGTCAGTCTTTTTTGCTGTTTTTTCCTCGCATTTTTTTGCGCAGGCTTGGGTGTGTTTGGTTTTTTCGACATCTTTACACCAGGCATATGTGTTTAATTCCCAGATGTCATGATTGCCATAATCGTTTATTACATCATCAAAATGTTCATGTCTGCACGTGCGGTGAATGAAATGTTCTGCGCAAGTCCTCCAAAAGCCTATATATTGGGAATGCTTCATGAAAATAGACTTAGTTGTGAGTTGGCGCTCTCTCTGTCTCTTCTCGTTCTTCACATTGGCAACCTCGCGCCACGTTTTTTCAACTGAACATAATAATATTGCTGTTAAGTTGGGGACGCAGTAGAAATATGTAAGTGGTGCCAAGAGTGAGGTAAAATTACGAGGATGGCTAAGTGGGATAGTTAGTATTGCACCACTAAAGCAATACAGCTCATACAGACTGGGACGAGAAAAGAAAGCACGATACATAGCACTAATGCCTTTTGTTTTTATCCACTGTCCCTGTCTGGGTGCTCCGTATGGTTTCCACGTTGAACCTAATGACCAATAAAACACTCGACAACTATGCACTGTTCCATGTGCTGCACAAAACTTTCAAAAAGTGCACAAAATTAAAAAAAAAATGTGCATCACTTTCTACACAGGTACCATCTTGCTAAATAAGGATGCTGAAAAGGGTTTGCTTTATGAACCATGAAAATATATAGGCTTGATGTTAAAAGGATTGCTATTCCTCGGAACATTATCGTGTTGCTGATTTTCTATTATAGGTTACAATACTGAGGCATATATTAAGGTAAAGAACAAGGTACCTCTACAACGACGAGTTGAGTTGCTTTTCTTGAATGTGGTCTTGGAAGTGTGGAATAAAGCTACAATTGTTAGTTTGATATGCTAAGAATTATACCTAATTTTATTTTTTGAAATAGCACTAAGAATTATCAACCAAAAATGTCGGAATATGATTAGGGTCCACTAAATACAACGCGTCAAAATTATACAGGAGCTCTAGACAATGCAACAACACGTGACGTGGCACTGTAATTTCTCGGTTAAACCTCCTCGGTACCGTTGCCTTAAGTGCATGTTCACCTACAACGACGTAGGCCGTCTTACTTCTTTGCCTATCACTACGAATGCTTCTTGTGTCATGATCACGTAATTCGCACCTATCGAATTCTGGTGATGAAATGCGAGTGCCACTTATGGAACAATTCATCGTTCAATAATCTGACATTGCACTGCAACTCTACTGGTTTGCCCTTCAAGTTTGATTTTTCTCCGCTATATTTTTCTCATGTCTATATTTTTCCTAAGTTCTTTTGCCTTTTAGTGTCCAAATGCTAGTCGGCGCATTCGGAGAGCTCAGCCACCATCTTAAATTTGTACTCTTTCACAAGTACTGCGAGTTCCCCGTGGCATAACGTTAGAACTTCTCGGAGCCCCGCTGTGGTGCTCTAGTGGTTAGGGTACACGGCTGCTGACCCGCAGGTCGTGGGTTCGAATCCCGGTAGCGGCATTTCCATTTCCGATGAAGGCGGAAATGCTGTAGGCCCGTGTACTCAGATTTGAGGGCAGGAAGTGGTCGAAATTCCCGGATTCCTCTACTACGGCGTCTGTCATAATCATAGCCTGGTTTTGGGACGTTAAACCCCACATATCAATCAGAACTGTTTGGAAATGATGTAATCTCTCAAGCCCCTAGACGATATTTTTATGTTGACTACCTCCAAACAACGATAAAAATAACCAAAAGTTTGAACACCAAACAGCTGGCCCGTCTCGTTTTCTTACTGTTTAGATGTGTGAGAACTTTCTCTGAAACCCCCAGACGTACTCAAGTAGAGCCTTCTTGACTTTGTAATCATCTGAGGTCACCGCTGGTAGAATTTGGACAAAACAATCAAAGCATCTAATGATGAACCCGCTGAATACAGTCACCCTGCCACTCCTTTTCTAGCCGAGCCTCACGGATGTTTTTTCGAAAGATCTATTATACGCCTGCAAGCCTTCTACTAGCATCGATTGGCATGAGAAATTATCGTTGAAGATTTCGGTGTCTGAATCACCATGCTTGATGTACCTAACGCTCCGCTGCTAAAGACATGGGTCTCCGACTTTTTCGGTTTTATCGAAAATCGGGCTGCCGCGGCACATCGTTATATGAAGAAGTACTATTCATATTACTTTCGGTGTTTCCTAGTTTTGCTATGTCACACACAACTTGATTTCGTAGATCTGTTTTCCAACTTAGAGCTAAAAAATACGGTAAATATAATGATAGCACTTCTAATTGGCCCGAATAAACCATCTGCATACACCTCCTCCAATGAATCTCAAGTGTCAACGTAAGAAATTTAATCATTCATGAGCTGCAAAGTGAGGAAGCAGTAGACACAAGGAGGTAGTATTCAGAAAGAATGAGATGATGCAAGGAATGGCTAAAGAAGACTACTCCTCCCTCTTACTGCGCAAGACAAGTAGATTTGCTTGCGCACAGGGCAAAGGGAACAAGTATATCAAGATTGCTTCAACATTTATTTTCTATTGGCAGCCAAAGAGTATCATGTGATTGAGTTCTATAGATATTTGTGATCCATCTTTGTGAAATGTGTGAACAAGTGTTATTGTAATGTCACATAATTTTTTTTAAAAAGCGCGAGGATTTCAGTGCATATACTGTGTTCAACATCGCCAATTGTAGCAATGCTTTTAGTGTCTTGTTGTGTTGTTCTCAAAATAAACAGAAATAAGCTAAGCAAAACAACCACCTGGAAAAAAGGAACGGATGTTCATTGTGCGTAATGAACAATAGTTTGACAGCTGAGCGCGCAATAAAAATGAGAACGTGCTTTCTACCATGTCGTGACAAATTTGCTGAAAGGTTGTACAGTCTACACCTACTGTATATGTAATTCCTATTCAGGCTGTGCATGCAGTTTATCGTTTTTCTGCAGCTTAGTGAAAAAACTAATAGTCTAGTTGGTGGTTGTACATGTGGTATTAGAGAATGCTATATCAACTAATGCCTGAATATTGTGAAATTACTAAATATTTATTTTTATTGAAGGTTAATATGAGCCAACGATGGCTGGTATCTTTCATGGTGTTTACTGTTGTGCCCTGTATCTTGATGAAGTACCGTAAGTACCACATTATTCTCCGCTGGAATCATCCTTAGAAATAAAACTTTTATTGAAGATAGTCTAGGATTATTCTTAAGGCAAAACTGACCGAAGTGATTTCTCGTTAGTAAATCGGGAGGTAGTGATATTGCCGCAGGTGGCGTTAACGTTTATTCTAACATTACTAAATCGAATGCCTGTACCAGCAAATATGCTTCATTATTATCACTACACTTGTTTCCGGAGGTCATACGCCAGTTCCTGAAATAAAATTTTCAGCCTTAAAAAACCAATTTCCTACGGTTATGCGTGTTGCATTACACCAAGGTAAAAAGCATCCATTTAGCATTCCGGCACCAAAAGGTGGCTTATTCTGTGAGACTCCTTCAAAGTAAGCCCCCGCATGTATACTATAGCGTCTAATGGATACAAGCCATAACATGTGGTCGACATGCATGTACATACACGGACACAACATGAGGAAGAACACCACTAGAGCAACTGAGCTCCAAACGATATATTTGTTGTTCAATGTCATACCTTAGGGGCATGTCACCCAACACATGCTATTTATTAAGAACATCAAAATGAAAACGTTAAGGATTGATAATCAGCCAATGCAAAATTCACAATCAGCCAATGCAAGCGCTATGTTCGCGTGATCTATTATTCGGTGTCAAGCTAACAGAACATCTTTTCTGTTGGAGAACAACGTTCTTAAAATAGACAGCGCGTCTCATTGGAAGCCTTATGACCAATAGGCTAAACCAATTCACACTCATCAAAACAGATATTATTTAAACATACCAACTTATACGTATTTATGCTGCTCATTATAGCAGTTTTGGGGGATATGAATGTTCATATTTGGGAGTATGACGTAAATATTTGGAAGTATGAATGTTCAAGCAATAACAAGTTGATATCTTCAAGCTCAGCTTTGTATTTGAACATTCAGAAGGTGCGATATTGATGAATCGATTTCCTAAGTATAGTTTCGCATTAACCCATGGTGGTATAGTAGTTGTGGTGCTCGATTGGTTACCCAGAGCTCACGGTATTGAAGACCGCCCGTAGTAGAAGCACTGAGACAGAAGCAAAATGCTCGACGCCTCTATGTTTTGACTGAGGGGCACATGAAGAACCCCAGGTTATTGAAGATTATAGGACCCTCTAATATGGTCTATGCCATATTAAAATTCTTTGCCAATATTGATAATATTTGTACTCCTTGAATAGACAAAATTTTAAGAGCGACATGTTCAAGGGAACTTTACTTTTTTAGGTAGAACAACGTTTGTTGTTCTGCACTTTTTTCTCTAACAGGAGTTCAAATTATTTCTATATGCCTGCAAGAGGAACAAATTTTTTGAGGAAGTTTTGGGAAAAGTTGCGTAAATTTTGACGTATTTAGGATAATAAAACACACACTATAGCTGTGAGTAACGGTGGTAGAAGTTATTGCAGTCAGGCCATTACAAATTTTCAGAATGCATTGTTAAAATAAATTAAGAAGTCTAGCACTCAAGCTGGCTACAACAGTCGGCCACAAAAGCTGCTAGTGAACACACCGGTGAGCATTCTTACTAATTCTGCACTCGATGAACTGTGCGAAAATGCCCATGAGTTCCGGAAAACTGTCCGTTATTCCTGCACATTTTGTGCACACGAAATAAAATAAACATGTTGCTTTTATTTTCACCATCTTCAAGTTCTGTGAATTTTATTATTTTTAAAGCCGTGTCATGGTAAACTAGAATTTCATGAATTTACGCTAAATTGCAAGCAGGACATATGCAAATGATCAGTGAAGGTAGACAGCAATGAATAAAAATAAACAAATATTTCAAACATAAAATTCATAATTTCTGCAAAAAATAATAAACAAGTAAAATGATTTAGTGAATCGCACTCTTTTATTTTATCTCGCTATTTCTAGGCGACCCTACGTGCAAAATTCGTTGCTGTAGGACAACAGTACCGTCATGTTTACATTTATCCAAAGGCGGATGCAAGTGTGGCTGCGGTAAGACAGTGCTTCTAGTTGCATGTATAGTTAGAACTCTTCTCGAAATCTTGTTTGCAGAATTATCTATGACACACTCGTGTGTGACGTTTCGAATTTTTTTGATTAGCAGATATGAATCGGGCTTGTTTTCTTCAGCAAATCTGTAATTTTTGAACTGCCACAATGCAATTAAAAATACGTTTGTATCCTTTCTCATTACAAGCTCTTTAGCACGACGTCTCCCCAAATAGATTGTGGGTATTTAACAGTGAAACCATATTTCTACGGAGACAGTGCTGACCCATGTTGTATACATTGAAACGAATACACTGGTGAAGCTACTCTAGTAATATTTCAGCGAATGCTTTAATGTGACATGAACGCTTTGAGTTCTTCCTGAAAGAGTTTTCATAGCAGCATTACGTGTCCAATGCCTAAATACAGGTGCACTTAATATTATACCACATGAGAAAACATTTCTGTATTTTCAGTAGTCCGTGCACAGGATTTTTACTAAACATAGCAAAACATTTTCGACCTTCAGGAACTAACATGGAATCTGCTCTACAATTAGCGGAATTGTAGTGCTTGCAGTATGTGTTACTATGTGCTAATGGTTCGTCACTATTGCGTAAAAATTTAGTTAATTTACGTGTTTCACCTAGTGTACATTTTGCTTAATGTTTTCTTCAGTTTGACGTAATATTTGTATGTTCTGTATACTATAGGTGTGGCTAAAACTGCCAGATGTGTTGTTTTTTTTGCAGTGTTTAAGTCTTCAAGTATGCATGAAATGTTATACATTGTTCCAGCCTGTACTAGCCTTTGGCTAACAATATGCATAAAGAACTAATTTTTTTATTTAAAAACCTGTGGAATATTTTATCAGTGTACAATCTTATCTGCTAGGTGCTCCACGTCTTTATACGCTCTTATGGCTGCTTTGTGCACCTTAAGAACCAGTTGCATGCGGTTTATGTTTCGCAAGTTGGTTGGTTGGTTGTACTCAAGAGGAGTTGCTCAACCCACCTTGAGGGAACGGTCATGACCCGTACGGCAGTATAACGAACGAATGCTCTACGCACCTTTTGCTTTTCTCGTCTCCTTGTGCCGTGAAGTACGTAACTCTGAGCGAGACATTGTCCCACAAGTGGGAGAATGGGCCAGCTGGCGTAGAAAACAGGTGGCACGGTTTTAAGCTTACACTATGGTCTTAATAATTCCTATAGTTTCGTGCAATACCACCGCAGGTCTTTGATCTACGTTAGTGGTTTGTCTTGTGCGAGGACGTTTGAATAGTTTCAAGCAAACTCGATTATTACGTTCTTCACGTGAGACATGAAGTATGCTATGGAATAAGACCTTCTTGCAAAAAACTAGCTGTTCAAGCTTCTGAAATGATAAAAACCTAATCTATACATGCCTTTCATGACGTGATTCTTCAGCAAAGGTTTTTTTAATTGTGTAATGCCAAGGTTAATAAAAATGGAAGCTTGAGCGGCTTTCAGAATTGTTTGCTGTCATAGCCCCATTGCAATGTTTATATTTATTCAGAAAGAGCTTAACTGACAAAAACGCATGCTTTGGAGAGGAGGGAGACAAGTTAACGCAAACGAACCACCCCTTCGAAGTGCTGAAACACTCTGCAGCGCACGTAACACGGGGAAAGACTCCAGACAGCATGTGAGCGCTAGCTACCAACAAACATTTTACGTAAAAGTAAAGTACACGGACTGTAAAAACAAGTCACACCTTAAGAGGTAGGGCGTATGCGTTAGATCTTGTATAGCACAAATCCTAAGCGATAATTGTGATTCGCGAAAGATTGGCAAAACCCACCACCGGAGATCAGCCACCAAACGCTCGGCAGCAGCATTTGTGAAAAATAAGAAAGAAAACAAACAAGGGCGAACGATTCTTATTTTTGGGCAGACAAAACACAGCAAGGTTAGATCGTTTGCTGAGAACAAGAATGTTAGAAATCGACCAATATGTTTATGACTACAATTTTTTTTATTTTTTTGAATAAGGATACAGAAGTGGTGCCGAAATATGCTTCCCAAGTTGTCAAGGCTTCTAAACACCGTTTTAACTTCATAGAATTCATTTGTGAGCTGTCGAAGACAAGCACTCTCAAGTTTATAGACACTGAGATTGCTTTGAAATGACAAGACCTGCTGGTGCTGCAAACCGTGATAGAATAAGCCCATTTTCAGTGTGCGTTAGCGTATACCAAGATAGTCAAAAGAGGCATCGCAATCTATCAATATTTTTATTGCAGTAAAGAAGACTTGTCTTCCCGACATGCCTATAACCTGCGCTTCCAGACTGACTGGTTGTTACGCGCTGGCTTCCCTTTGCACGTGCAGTGTTGAATTCCAAAATCCTTGCTCCAAAAAATGCGCGTGCGAATAACCGTTCACAGGGTACGTGTACCTATGCACGTGAAAAGGGGACAAGTACTCCTTATTTTCTTAAGGTCTACCACAACTTGAAGAAGAATGGAAGCTGCTTAAAAGTCAAAATTGTGCTTTCAGTCCCAAACAAGCTCGTTGAAGTCCACAATCAGAGAGAATCATGTGGTAAATGAGGCTGGAAAAGTCAGAATAAAGGTTTATTTGTTGCCTGGCCTACCAGTGTAGCTAACAGTATTCGACTATCATGTGGTAAACAATATATAGGGCAGACGGGACGATGCATAAAATAATTTTTGAAAGAACGTTCACGACACTTCAAAAAAAGGCACATGATGATTGGTTGGCACTGAAGCAAGTCATGTGGCTCTGAACCTTTTCTTGCATACTGTACTGCTGTCAGCAAAGCAGGGACAGGCTTACTGGCGAGATTATACATGAAGGAAAGATATCTTCATTATGTTCAACCTGTTGCAATACTTCATATGTACACTTTTTAGATGAAGAGTTTTGTTTCCTTAGAAAATGATGTGCCAATGTGCGATGATGATGAGCACAGTGCGTGTTTTACTTAGTACTCCTTTGATGGTAATTGGAGCTGGGTTGCCATCTGGTGTTCATGTTGTATCGTGGTATCTTTGGTTACAAAGTGTTTCAGATGTACATCAAATGCGAGTATACCCACTTAATCAAAGATATTTGCAGTGGTCTTTAGTATCACCATTTTTAAAGTCCCTAAAAAACCCTTGAGGCAATATATATACAGAAGATGCAGCAGTGAGTGAACAAAACTATAATAAGCTAAAAGAAAATCACAGTACTACGTAGAAACTGATTTCACAGACATCTTAAAAGGACAAAAAGATTGAAATGTCGCATAATCATTACATACTAGAACAACAGGTAACAATAATTAAAAACTTTCGTGAACTCCAACTATGAATAAGCAGAAAGAATAGAATACGTGGGTGAGCTTGTGACATGACTGAACAAAAGTGGCTGTTGTTTAGCTGTTTGCAATATGAATAGTTGCTCACAGCAACGATGAGTTCTGTGACCTTTTCTATTCTATACTTATTCCATGAAGAATAGACTTGGTTTCTACGTTGGTCAGGGGTAAAAACAGAAGCAGCTATGTGATAGTGGCATGAAGACTTAGGAAACAATAGATCTGACGCTTTCCCCTCATCCTCGACTTCGTACTTGAGCTCACGTCACGCCTAATCGCCTTACTTTCCTCTCTGCTACATCATACTAGATGCTGATATGCTATACTTTCTTTTCCCCAAGCTGCTTTCTACTTTGCACGCCCAATACTACTCATGGCTAAGTCATGCTTCTTACCCCTCCCCTCCTTACTCTCCTCCGCACACTGACATTACCCCATAGCTTTGCTTCCTTGCCCCTTGATATGCTAGACGATACCAACATTCCAAATAAACATGCCTTCAATATGAGCAACGAGGAACTGTCCTGCCCTCAGACTTTCCTCTGGCCATTCTTTACGTGGTGAAGCGCTACTGTTCATTGAGACCATGAATGACACTTTTGTCATTACATTTACACCGTTATCTTCAAAATCGAAGCTTCTACCTTTCTTATTGAGGTACGTGTATTCTAACACTTTATTCGCGTACAATATATTCATGAACTTTCGTCGTCTATTAACATACTGAGTTCGTATTCATGGGTCAACTAGCCCAATCATCAATTTTCATATTGTTAAAACTTGTTCTGTTGCAGCACCAGTCAATCAACCGTGTGCTCCATGGAACCATACAAAGTGCAGGCTCTTTGGCAAATATCCCAATTGCCACCTTGAGAATAGCGAATGTAACTGCTACTGCTTCTAATATATTATAATTTTCAATAAAAATTTTATGATAATTATTATGAGGAGTGAGAATGAAGTGTCTAGTTGTCTTTCAGCCGCATGTTATGACTTTCCAAATAAATGCAATAATTTTTATTTAAACCAAACTGTTCACGAACCCACACGCATGTCACAATTTTCTTCTAATACATTTGAAGTTGTTTTCACAGCACTTCATTCTATCAATTCATCGATAAATTAGTGTAGTGACCTTAGGGGCCATCAGACCATACACTTTGGCTACGAATTTCAATCACAAATTGTTCCTTTCAAAATTGATGTGTTCTAAATTTACGCGAAAGCAGATATGTTCATACATATATGTACTGAGTTATAAGCCTTGACTGAAAAGGCTAATACATCGCACACCCTTCGACTGTCATTTCATGTAAAGCAGTCGGCAAGTAGTCTTCTATGGTCAAGTTCTCGTCTATAAGGAATGCGTGGAGTAAAAGTCTTTTATTCAAGCTTTATGAGGTGGGTATACGCATCATTGTAAATCTAGTAGGTGTGTTCACATCGTGGGCCCAATAAGGACGACGGCTACAATGGCGTTTGAAAGGTACCTTAAGGTTTTACGTGACGTGAGCACTCCCCTTAAGCATAGATGCCAGTATTATAGCAAGAACATGCACGTTATCATAATTAGTGTATTTAAATATCTTGAGTGTGTTTCTACAGCATTGAGCAATGTGGCTTCAGGAACTATAGAAATACAAATATAATGTGTAATACTCTGCTATAAAATCGGAGCCTGGTGTGGACTCAATACTTGAGTGCCTTGCAGAATAGCCGCATTTTACTCCTACTGGTACACTGATTTTAAATGCGAACCATTTCTAAGCGAACTTCGACTTTCATCATATCTATCTATCTATCTATCTATCTATCTATCTATCTATCTATCTATCTATCTATCTATCTATCTATCTATCTATCTATCTATCTATCTATCTATCTATCTATCTATCTATCTATCTATCTATCTCACCGCCTACGGCATTTAGCTCTCCTGGCTGTTCTGATAAACGAATCCATTCCGAAATCGGTATGGCAAACAATGACTGCATGGCGAACATAACGTCATGCATGGCTGCATGACGTGTATGCCATGAATGTCATGATATGCATGTCATGGTCTTGCTGCTCTTGCAGTGGTTTCCTTCGCATGACATATTGCAAAAAAGGTATGGTATGGCATGCAAACAGAAGTGAAAGGTCCTAAAGTGGAAATCATAAAAAGCAAGTCATGTAAGCCATGACTACACGCCATGGTCATGCTGCACTCGCGGTCATTTCGCTAGCTTCACATGTACCAAATCTGCTATTACGGGACGTGAATGAATGACGAAAGTACGTGAGTGTTGCAGACATGAAAATTATGACATGCGTGTCATCTAGGAACATGACTACATACCATGCTCGTGATGCGGTTGCGGCCGTTTCGCTAGCTTCGCATGTGCCAAATTTGGTGTTACATGACGCGAATGGATGACGAAGGTATATGACTGATGCATACATGATAACCATTACTTGTGTGTCATGTAAGAACATGAGTACATACCACATTCATGATGTGCTCGCGGTGGTTTCGCTAGCTTCACCTGTACGAAACTGTGTAAAACGTGATATAACCGAACGACGAAGGTAAATGACACGTCCAAACATGATAACCATAATATGCGTGTCATGTAAAAAATGACTACATGCTACACTCATAGGGCACTCGCGGCCATTTCGCTAGCTTCACAACAAATTTGGTTACTCGACTTTAATTGACGACGAAGGTAAGGGACATGTCGAAACATGATAATTAAGACATGTGTGTCATGTGAAACATGACTACAAGCAACGCTCATATTTCGCTCACGGTCGTTTTGCTAGCATCACATGTACAAAATTTGGTAGTATGTGACACGAATGGACGACAAACACAAAACCAGGCGCACATATTATAATCATGACATGGAAGTCATGTATGACATAATTTACGTCCACCTCTTAATGTTGTGCTGATTTTAAAGAGACATAACAATCTTGCTAATTAATGATTCTCATACCTATTTTCACTGAACTTGGGATCAGCCAACTTTTTTTATTATTTCCATTCGTCCGGTCAACAAGGTCAATGCCGTTTTCTTTATCGCACTAGTCTTTAAATTATATATCTTTGTCCTCACAAAAACTGGGTAGGTGTAGTTTTGATGTTATGAGATAGCAACTTCTTAACGCTTTAATGGCGGTTTGTTCAATGATGAGGCGCTGTTTCTTATTGAATGCTCTTAGTATTGTTCGTACTATGAACGGCAGTATGCGTTCGCATTACTTCGTTGGGATTTCTTCTTTTATCATTATTTCAGTTCACGTTAATTTCTTAACTAAACTTTCGGGACATTAAACCTCACATATATATCAATCATCAATTTTTTAACTAAAGCATAATTATTATACACATAAGTCATATATGGACAGAATTTACAGAAATAATGTGCCTTATATTTAAGTGGCCGATATGCGACATGTATGAGACTTGCGTAGCAACCGCAACACACTAAAAAGCGGTCGTTATGGCCCACGCTAAAAATGCAAAATAAAGTTATCATTTCGCTATAATCTGTGACATCACTATGGTGGTATAATAATGTCACAAGATAACGCCATTCAGTTCCACAAAAAATGCGTCATCAATGTCGTACTAGTCAAAAGCAGTGCATTAGTTTGTATGCGAAAAGCTTGAAAGTGCTTCTGATCCCGGGGGCATTTCAGCAAACTTTATTCACACGAGGTTTCCGGTGAGTGAGTGGCAAGAAGCATTGCACCGACTGAGGTAAAAAAGATTGATCTGTGGGGTTTAACGTCCCGAAACCACCATACAATTAAGGTAAAAAAGATAATGGCTGGTTCTTAACCACGTGTTGAAGAACACAAGTGAACGCGAACGGCACTTTTACACCTTTGAGGCTTTTTTTAGCACCCATTTTCTTGGTTTTTCCCGAGTTGGATTTTTCTGATTTCTCTGTTGTGACGCCTAAAAGGGCCCATGCTTTCACCACACTAGTTGTATGGCGCGCACCGAAACATGCAAAATGCAGCACGTCCAGAGATCAACGTGACTACGATAATAGATTGACGATGTTGGAGCCTGCTGGCGTTTCCGCTGCCTATATACGCTAACAGCTCTCATCATGATGTTCATAATGTTTGAACAGAGCATACGTTATCGTGAGCGCTTCACTCAATATATATTGAACATCGTCTTACGTGATAGTGCATCTTAGAAGAACTGTACAGTCCGGTCATATCAACGGTATTATGATTATGTTACACACGAGTTTTGATAGGCGGGTTTAAGAAACACTGCTTCATTGTTTACCTTTCCTCTAAGTGGCTGGCCAAAAGTTAAAGGTGTGGTGCCACCATTACTGTTGCTTGAGTGTTCTTCGCTCTAAGCGTTTGTTATAGCTACAGTAAGCATGATACACGCGCCAAGATTGATTTATGCTCGATAAATAAATTAACATTGCTTTTTTTATGCTGAGCATTTTCAGTTTGGTTCTTGGGCGCAGAATCGGGTAGTGACGTTGAACTGTAGCTTGGTCACTTAGACACACAAGGCTAAGACGCACGTCGGACAGACTATCATCTGCTCTCGCTGGTTTTCTCGCACACACGTGCCGCAAAAGCACCTCTAAAACAAACGTGTGACCGCCTCGAAGCTTCGTTGGTAAGTACGTGACGGAGGTCTCCTGAGGTCTCTCCCCTCATTAGAATAAGCGTGAGCACGGGACGGAGGTAAGGGGGCCACTTCTATAGTCGCCTGAGGGGGTTGTGCATACACAGCCTTACACATGAATGTTTAGGTTCACTTAGGAGGTAAATTAAAATCTATTCTAAACGTTTGCTGTGTCCGACCGTTCGTGTGGAGTGTCATGGCACACAGAGGAAACCAACAAGAAGCTTGTTTTTGCATCGAAGTTGGATGACACCGCACCATGAATCTCACAAGAAAAACATATTTCAGGCATACTATAAAAAGCGCACTAACCGTAACATGCAACATATTAATAGCTTGAACATTTCCGGCGCTGTGGTGTACCAGCAATGGTGCTTGTCTGCTGACCCGAAGGTCACAGGCTTGGTCAAGGCTGCGGCTGTTTTATCTCACTGGAAGTGAAACAACACAGGTCGAACTACTGTGCAATGCAATGGCTAGTTGAATAGCATTATATGGCCCCAATTTCCGGAGCCTACCACTGGGGCTTTCTTCATGATTATAGGGTGGTTTTCTGGCGCAAAACCCCCGCTGTAAATATTAGATACGGAATCTTAGACAATTACATAAATTTCTTTTTTTTCATTCCTATCGTGCAGTTCGAAATATGAGCATGATATTGAGGTAAAGAATACCTTTTATAAAATATTTAAAGTGTCTATGTCTTTTTGTAGCGCTTCTCCCTAAATGCCTACTCACACTTAAAATATATTCTTTAAAATCAGTAGCGATATAAATAGTATTAAACCTCGTTATCTCGCCCCGTCGCGGTGGGTAGTGGCTAAAGTAGTTCGCTGCTGACCCGCAAGCTGCGAGATTGAATCCCTGCTGCTGCGGCTGTATTTTTGATGGAAGTGAAACTGCTGTAGGCCAGTGTGCTCATTATTTTGTGCCCTTAAGAAAATTCAGATATTCATATGGTTGTTCTGTGACGTTAAACCCCACATATCAATAAATTAAAGCTCAAATTTTGCTTTCGAGTACAGCTTGAAACCGCTGTTGTTGTATCTACGGCAGCTTTCGAATGAGATGAATCAGTTGCTATAGACGGGTTTCCACATCACGTTAAGTTCGAGGCCCACATCTAGGAAAAATTTGACATAACTCTCGTATAGGCTTGCTTGAGAGGACAGCGGCTATGACAAATGCTTCGGTATAGGTAACGCGCACTGAAACCGAAACTTAAGAATGTCATCTACACTGTAGTTGTGATGAAGTGTAGAGCATTTTGGCTGAGGGTGTTTGCCGGGCAACACTTGAAAGCACTGCAAGATAGCCGCTGTTTTTAAAGAGTTTTTTTTTTAATTGTAGGCCAGCGCTCGGTGCCGGAGTGCATCACGCATGCAACAGAGCACGGTGTCAGTCTTCGTATGTATTCTCAGAGCAATAAGCTGCATGAAGCTTAGATTTTTAAACATCGACATCAAACACAGCCATCACCTACAACATGCGCAAGCAGGCAGCACATCCCCGAGGAAGGTCTCTACTTCAATGTGAGGTTACGATGTTTGCTGAAAAGTAGGTAGCTCTCACTGAGAAGCTCGCACGTCTTTAGCAAACTACTGAAGCCTTTCTCCCGCAATGTACCACATAAGTTGACCACCTTCCTACAAACCCATAATTCCATCTGACCTACTCCAAAATTTAAATAGACCAGCTAGAACTGCTTTCTAGGGAGCCTTATGCATTGTTTTGTGAGAAAGCTATGTAGCTAATGCCATTAGAGTCAGCGCTACAACAAGCAGACTTTTCTATAGTTGCTGACTAGATGAAGATAAGTCCACTTCTCGATTTTTTCAACCGAGTTTCAACTCATATTCTAGGATTCGGTATCTCCAGTGGAGCTAACAAAAATAGCAAACATTGCTTGATCCATCGCACACGTTTTCTTTACAATGTTTCATACCTGCTTCAGAGTGCCACTAGAAATTGCCAAATGTTCCACCCATCTGGGTTTACAGCGTAGGTAGGGAATAATCAGCTGCCATGGCTGATGGAACAGTGATGCTGGTCATTGCACCAAATTTTGTATTTGCCTAGTATTTCTGAACATATAATTATTATCACTACAAATATTAGCGGATTATGTGTTTAGAGTTTGTGCGTAACTCAATGTTTCTGTTTATATTTCATTATATTTTACAAAATAAATTCATTATGTGAGCACTTTTCGGCACTTCTATGTACCTTTCGCTTAAGAAATGCGATTGTTCGGCTTCTATTACTGCTACGCAGTTTTCACCTAAAGGCGAAGTGACCATTGTAATTCCTACCGATTTAGCACAGAGATAGAAGTAACATACCAGAGAAAAAAGAAAGAAAGTACTTTGCTATGATGTAAAGAACCATAAAAGAACAATGCCCACATAGATATTTATTGTGTAAATTTCCATATGTTTCTGTCCTTTGAACAGTTTTTAAAAAGTCGATTTTGCACCGACCGGTGTGTTCTCGCAAATTCGAAACAGCTGGAGCAAAAGAACACCTGCTGAAATGGCCTCTACATGACCAATGAATGGATATATGGAACGTGTAACGGACCGTTAAAATAAAGAAGTCAGGTAAATATTCTAACCCTAGTAGACGTAGCACACGGCATCAAATGTAACGTAACCGCGGAAGTACGTTTATTCTTTATACACAATGTGTTTATTTGCGCACTCAGACAACTTTCTTCAAGCGTAATACAATGTTTTGTGTTTGTTTATTAGTCAAGTCTACGGTCCCAGTTCTCTAACTATTACTAAAGTTTGCAATATATTACATATATATAGTAAAACACTTGGATAAAAGCCTGGTGATTCTAATAAAACAAGGCAAAGAGGCTTGTTTTAGTATGTAAATCTGACTAGCCGGACTTATCTACACTGCACTGCTGGCGCAGATGCGTTACATAGTATCTGTTAATAACTCTGCTGTGTTCTTTAGAAAGGAGATAGGTGTACAAAAGAACAAATTTGAACGGACAACTCGAACGCCAAAAACCGTGTTAAAAGGACGTGGGTTCGATGAACAAACTGCACTCTGAGAACTATAATGCCGGTTGTTTCGCTAACATGAGTTTAATAATACTGAATAAATACATCGTTGAAGTATCATTTTTAAATAGCGCACCAAAATCTCGCCACAAGACTCAAAAAACTTTAAAAAGGTATTTTCTGTATTTTCGTGGCATCGGAGAGATGAAAGTTTTGGAAAATTCATATGCTATGTCTATGACACCCACTGATTACAATGTGCTTCACTTTTGTCGATTATAATCTACGTAGGGCCTAGTAGACGCCTACGAAATTTCTTATGTTACGTTGTTCAGTGCGGCAATTTTAAAGTGGCGTTGCCACTGATATTTTCTTTAAGCGCGTTTTCTCGCTTACTAGGTGTCGTATCAGTGTAAGAGTGGTGTTCCTGAAATTTCTAAATTGTACTTTACTCATACGCAAAAAATCGTTTTGTTCTTTGGTATCGCGATGAAGTTTCATTACCAGGTTCACTAATTTGGTGAATTTATCAAACACGTATTCTGAAACAAATATTCAGGTTGCAAATAATGTATCGTTAATCAATCGTCTTTTACCCGTTCTCCCCCACATATTTTTACCATTGATATGTTTTGATGTACTTACTACCCAGGCTTATACGTAAAGATAGAACGTGGGAAGTAAATAAAGGTTCCAGACATATTTTTCTTTTTGTTTTCAGTGCAGAGGGCATGGCACACTCATTTACAACAGCAGTTTTGTTGTTATTGCTAATGTTTTATGGTGTCTCATGCAGGTAAGTTGTCATTTTCTACTGAATTGTTCAAATTAGCGTCATCATATGGCACTATAACGAAAGCATTTGAAGGAAACACATTGTGTGACCTATACGCTACTTGCAGGCAGTTACTATACCCTTAGCCTAATTCTAATTAACCAGAACCCTTGTGGGAAATAGGTTTAAACTAGATGCGTAAAGTATTCAGCATTTGTAGTAAAATGATAAATTGCATAAATACAAGAGATGCTTCAAACGGTTTTTCCCAACGCGTCATAAATGACTCAAGTCAAACTTCAATTTAATAATGGTGGAAATATGCATTATTTACAGACATTCAGCAACATCAAAGAAAATATCAAGCTGTTTTATGGTTTCAATTGAACAGCGAACAGTACATTTTAGAAACTATTTTTTTATGTATATTGTATCCACCATAACTATGAACTCCACAATGTAAGGTTGGTAATTTTTGGTGTCATTCTAGCAAACTTAGAAGTAAAAATAAACTGCGGCAAAATTATTCACCACTTCTTATTGTAGACAAAGCACACAACTGCTTTTTAAATCACATACTACCATTATATTGTACCCAGGTTGAGGAAATAAGCCAATATAATTGCCCCGACACGGTGGTCTAGTGGCTAATGTACTCGGCTGCTGACCCGCAGGTCACGAGATTGAATCCCGGCTGTGGCGGCTGCATTTCCGATGGAGACGGAAATGTAGGTCCGTGTGCTCAGGTTTGAGCTTGCGTTAGAGAACCCCAGTTGGTCGAAATTTCCGGAGCCCTCTACTACGGCATCTCTCATAATATATGGTGGTTTTGGGAGGTTAAACCCAACATCTCAATCAATCAATCAAGCCCATACTGTTATGTTTCCTAAATATGATGCTGTCATGTTTAATATTTAGCAGTGATAGGACTGTGGAAAAAAATAGAGTGGTGAAGAGGCATACTTGAATCAAACACTTTCCTTTGCACTACTTCTAGTTTCACATTCCTTGCTACGACGGTACTGCGCCCAAGAAAGAGGCCGTAAAATCAGCTTAGTGTATTTATTTTTAGGCTTCATCTTCCAACTTGTTACAAGAAAATATGAAAAAAAATTGTGTTACCTACTCCAGGGCCTATACACACGACCTCCACATAAAGGCAAAGAAACACATTCAAGTGAAAAGCACACACACAAACACGATGGGAAAAGAGCTCAGACCCATGGCAAGAGATGCGCATAATCGAGCCAGAGAGATACAATATTGTGCATGAGCTCCCAAAACTCACAACGATTTGATACAAAGAGATTTATTGATTATGAAGGCAGTAGATAGGTCTTGGATTATCGCTACCATCAACAAAAACGCTCCTATCGTGGTACACAACTGACAAACGTAAAGGCCTCGTCTGGTGGTTGGAGAAATCAAGGGCACTTCAGTGCACACTATTGTGTCATCTCATCGTATATCGCCGTTTGCGGTAAACCTCTGAAGGTGCAAGCCCATCTGAAATAAAAGCTGTGATGAGGCCTTCATGTATAGATGATACATGTCAACCCCCTAAAATTCTTCTACGTTTTGTAGGCTGACGCAACCTTCCATAACTTAGCCATATGCAGCTTCCCTTTTTTAAATGTATTCCGCAATAATCTGAAGACTTGTGGATAAGGAGTCTGGGTACGGAGCGAGAGCACGCACGCTCGACTTCTGCTCCATAAATATTGCTTCATAGAGACAAATTGGTCCCTTCAAAAAGGAAGGGAAGGTCGATCAACACACTAGCTTTATCTACGGATCAGTTTCAATAAAATAAGTAATGAATTTGATTGTTCAATAAACTCGCAATTATTAAAGATACACTTCTACCACTGTGACTTGCACTATGGGAGACACACCTGAGGAGAACTCGATCCAGCAGCATTTCGGACTAGTGTTCCAGTTCGAGCTAATTCAGGTTTCGGAAATGAATTGTGCCTTTGGGTGTTGAGCTTTCTTTCTCGTCTTGTGTACGCGCTAAGCCACCCATGGCAGGTTTGTACTTTGAAGATTCATTTCTTCTATAAAACAATATTCGCGAAATATTGAAGTTCATTTATTACCAAATGTTAAACTCGTGAGGGATACCCACAAAACTACACCTCGGCAATTTTTCCCGTTTTTCCGGAGCAGTCGTCTGTAAAACCTCGTATTACAGAGGTGTGCTCTAGTACCACATTTGCACATACACCAAAGCACTGAACATTTATATAGGAAAAAACAGCACTCCCCAATAATCGCCAAATGCAACAAATTCTAGAACAATGAGAGTTTTTATGGCAGGACTAGGTTTATAATCACAGAAGTTCTGTATTTCAAGAAAACGAGAGCGGCAAATGTAAAACTGTGAATGAAAGTTCGTTTGAAAACGTGTTGTTAACTTGTTTATAATTCAGAATTTTTGACAATGACAAATCAGCAATTACAATCAAAGTGTTAGGCATGCGAGAGAAATTTAAGAGAATGGCGCGAAAAAAGTAAAAATAAAAATAAAGAATGGTCCCGAAACCCTGAAGTATCTGTGTGCTGCGCTGCAAATTTTGTCAAAATTTTTTTTCTGCCGGCTGAGCCACCCTTTTGTTTTGCCTTGCCTCAGCCAGTGCCTCATTGATGTTGAATTCGCTGCGAAGGGCTGGCATTGATAAAATAGTGACTGCATTGCGTGAGATATGGACGCCATCTGGCAGTGGTGTCGGGAAACATGAGCTTATGCAAAACCAAGGGCCACTGATAGGTGGCAGCAGTATATCGTCGAGAGCAAGCTTTTTTGTGCACAGCGTAAGAAACACTAGAGTCTTTGGAATTACATATCTATGTAGTTTCTAGTAAAGAAACATACCATCTATTAATTAAGTATTGATTTTGTGCCTCAGATATGCGTAATAGTTGCTTTTTGATTGACAATGTTCAGAAGTATGAGTGCAGCCACCAATTCAAGAAGGCTGGGCATTCAGGAAAGCTTAAACTTTTGCCGGGTAGCTGACGCGTGTGACAGACAGGTAGACCAGGCAAACTTTCTGCGTTCAGGTGTCCAAAGAATTACTATCGTCTCTAAAAGCTGAGTAGATACCCGAGTTTGCGTTTCAAAAGATGCACCTAATTTGATGCCCATCAGAGCAAACAACACCACGCCCATGGTTAGTTGGGCTTCAGGCAAATGTAGCATTTTATTCCCGGCTACGCAGCTCATCGCGGAAGGCGAGTAAGAATAGGAGTTTGTAAAAATGTATTACTTAACCTCAGGTTCAATATTGAACTTGAAAGGAAAAATTTGTCAAAGTTTTATAAACGTTCGATCATTAAAATTTCGTGTTAGCTAATTGCTTAGATGTCGTACAATGGGTTGGAAATTGTCATAAAACTCTACTGCAGTGATATTTCTTTTCACCCGTTACTAAATATTCAAACACAATATATTTTCTAGACGGCCGAAGAAGTCGAGAAAAGCTTTGTTCATGGACTCAATACAAGACTACGAACACATGCGTGAGTGTTGTATCCTTATCCTGTTGAAACGTCCCTTCCGAAAACGTAGGCCTCGTCTAAATCTTTGTTACTCGTATAAGGAGTCTGCCTGGTTTGGATCTCACCGTTTCCATTCCGCCAGTGTTGCGATCGACACCATACACACAGGAATTTACGCATCAGTGGAAGTCATATTTGAAGTAGACTGGATCAGTTGTAATAAATACGCAGTTCATAAGTCGTAAAAAGGTAATAGAGAATATTTTGTAGCTTGTAGAGATGAGATATTCTTTAACACGGAGTGTATATAACTAGCGCTTCGACAAGAAGCGTACACTTGTCAAGGTAATAAACTTGAATAAGGCAACACCGCTTGTAGAAATGTTGGAAACAGTAGCAATGTGTTTCGAGAATTTTAAATATTCGTTACATGCTTAGCTATGTTAAAAACTGATGGCGCTAAAGCTAAAAAGCAAAAGTACTTCAATATGCGAGAAATATTATCCTCTAATTTATACTAGCTAAAACTGTAAGCGCAGAAGCGTGAGCGCAAGTGTCAATTCAAGAAATATCAGAACTAATTTAGTCAGATTCGTGCACGAAATACACACGCATGTTCTTGTGTGAAAGCTCCACTTAACTCTGCTTTTTTAAGAGTGATGTTCGCTGGTGTGTATTCGAGTGATACGCTGTCGGGATGGTGGTGTATCGCTAGAGTGTTTAAAATTATACGCTTTTGACTACAGCATTGCGCCTACCTGTGATGGAAGCCAAGCTCCGTCAGCTGAACAGAAAAAAAAATCCTGGAACCTTGGCAGATGGTTTCTCGTACGCGCAAAGTCACAAAAGCTCTCTTGTGCTCTTTAAGGACAACCAGACTTCATGAGCGCTTGTGAAAGAGCAGCGTGAGACAGTGCATGTGTAGCCTTGAGGTGGCTATTTATTAATCTCTTTCTAACTCTTCTTTTCTCTTTGTCTCTTTCTCTTCTATTGTTCCCCCTTCCTCTCACCCTAAGTGTAGGGTAGCCAACCGAGCCAAGCTTGACCATCCTCCCTCCCTTTATTCTCTATTTCTCTCTGTCTATATATATAGCTGCATAGGCTTTCATTCCGTTAAATTAAGCGAAATTCATGTAGTATGAATTGAGCTGACTATAAAGCTTCTGGTAAGTGGTGACAGGAAGCAGTGCTGCCTAATAAAGTACTATAAATAAGCAATGTGGCACATTTAGCTCTTCGTCATTGAAAAAATACTGTTTTTAAAGGGAAAGGGTCAAAGAGATCATTTCGCACAGAAATTTCGGCGTCGGCGTTGGCGCCGGTGTCGTTCGTTGTGAGAAAAAAAAATCACCTTATGCCTGACCGGAAAATAGAGAACGATTCAAATAAATGATGAAAAATACTGGTGCAAAGTGGAGACCGAACAAGGGTTGTTTGGGTACCAGTAGGGATCAGATCCCGGCCATTTACGTGGCAAGCGCATATTCTACCATACGACCACGCCTTAGCTTGTGAAAACATTGAAAAGAACTTACTGTTTTTGGAAATGCAGTGAAAGTGGCTTTCATGCTTCGCAAACACACGCGTACTTTATACATGCTCCACTATGCAACATGAAATGTTGCCGTAATAATGCACCGTACAAGCATTCAATGCGAAGGCGCGAGATTATGCGATTACCATGTTGGCTTCGTGGTGGAAAGCCGGTACCCCAATACAAAAGGCACACACGCTGCTGCGCCTATTCCCTTAAAGCCGTGCATAGTGGTTGCATAGACCATTCGAAAAGGTTTCATTCGCAAAGTGTTCGAAAGACGCACTAGGCACAGGATGTCGCTATCGCGTTCAATTCCTGAAGGCGAAGCTTTAGGGTCCCTTAACTTTTTTAAAATTCATTCTGAGCGCATTCCTTGTCAAAAGACTGCCATGTTATTTTAGGCCAAGAAAGACTGTTAATCATTTCGAGGCAACAACGTAAGTAATCGTGCCAAAATGTTGAAGTGTACAAAAGCACATGGAGAATGTCGTCAGCTTTCCAGGGATGCCATTAGAAACACTAGTTTTAATAGCACAGTAAATTAGATAACAAGCAAACATTGCCCTCGCGTAAAGCGTGCAAAACCACGGTAAAGCATCTTTATGGAGGAGAAATGCACAAAGTCGCAGACAGATATTTACCATTTGGACCAGCTCTCCACTATAAAGTAAGCGATAATGCACAGCGGCATTGCGCAAGCGATTCCTGGGATCCTTAAGATGTGTCATTTTTAATACTTTAGAAATACGCCATATACCAGTAAACCATTAATCTTTATCGTTACAGGTGGTTCTTGTAGGCTAATCTGCAGGAAACCACCGGCAAGTCTCTGCGTGGAAAATTCAAACGGAAAATGCTTTTGCCAATGCAGTAAGTTTGCTTCACACCCCTTGCAACTTCTTACGGAAAGACCAAGTTGGCAGTTTTGAGGTAAATGTGGTCAAGCAAAAAAAAAAAAGGACGATCCGTCACTGTCTGGTTTACAGTCACTTCTCTTCCACCTTCACACCTAGCGAAATAACGTCGTCATTTTTTTTCTTAATCATCAGCTAATTTTTCATCCAGCCTCCACCACACTTGATTTATACAACTCGGGCCCTCACCTCACTAGCCCACTGAAGCCTGGATTCTACTCCTAATGAAATCAAAATACAAAAGGGTTTTTTTCGTCCTCAGTGTGTTAAAAAGGCTAAATCTTGAACTAAATTGCGCAGGAGGGGGCCAGAGCTTTATTGAGTGAGTTCACCTGTTCATGTCTCACCTTTTAACTAAAGTTTTTCTACAAACGCATATAAAACAAGTTGTTACTGATATTAGAAACTACAATAATTTTCTCGTTGAATCCACCTACTATCACGCAAGCGCTAAATGTGTGTACTCATGCATGTTATGTTAGAGTTTGTATTGTAACAAATGTACGAGTTAACAAATGAAAGCTTTTGTATTGTGAAAAACGTGTGAGGCCGTCCAAAGGAAGTTTAGATGTTGTGAAGATATTAAGAGGTTCATACGGATGTTGTCGCCCCTGCAATTGAAGTCACATTGTAGTGGCCAGATCGCAAATATTTTTTGGAAGTTTGTATAATATGCAGGCAGTCGCACATGTTGTACTTCCTGCAGAACTTTTCGTAAAAGCCCTTTTATATGCTGCATGCCATATATTTTTATCTGTAAATAAAAATGTTGTAGAATTCAATAACAGCTTAAAATGAGGTTCCTCAATCAGTTCTTGGCTGTAGCAGCTCCATTTCCGATGGTTTGATTGATTGATATGTGTGGTTTAACGTCCCTAAACCACCATACGATTTTGAGAGACGCCGTAGTAGAAGGCTCCGGAAATTTTGACTTCCTCGGGTTCTTTAACGTGCACCCAAATCTGAATACACGGGTCTACATTTCCGCTCATCGGAAATGCAGCCGCCACAGCCGGAAACCAATCCCGCGACCTGCGGGTCAGCATCCGAGTACCTTAGCCACTAGACCACCACGGCGGGGCCATTTCCGATGGTGGAGAAATGTTGTAGGCCCGTGTGCTCAGATTTGGGTGCACGTTAAAGAACCCCAGGTATTCGAACTTTTCAGAGTCCTCCACTACGGCGTCTCTCAATCTTATGGTGGTTTTGGTACGTTAAATCACACATATCAATCAATAAATCAATCAATCAACAATTCTAAAAGTACCAGCAGCATAAAATAAGCAGAAAGTAAGAGATATAATATTCAATAATTTTCAATTTTATACGTGGACGCATAGAAAGGCATAAAAGTGTAAGAAAATAAATCCTGCAATTTCCACAACGTAAAAAAGAGCCGGCGTTTCATGGCGGTTGTTTCTTCTCTTTCAATAACAAGAATATTTATACGGTATGAATAATTCTCCAAGAATTTCCTGGTGTGTTTCCTAGAGTAATTTTCTGGGTAACAAATACACTGAAGTTTTTGCGTTTTTTACCCCTTGAATGCCATTAGGTTGATTATCTCTGCCACTTCAGCATTCTTTCAGACAGTTGAGCGGTAAATTCACTTAAATACTTCGAAACATTCAGTAACAGGTTGGTTCAAAGGATATAGTCATACGTAAGTAGATTGAATCAACGCGTCGGGATCATTCAAAGCGGACTTTCTTAAATAAAGGTGTAGTACACGAGCCGCATGACGACAAGAAATACGAAACAGAAAAATTGTCAAGTCTTCGTTTCAAGGTACCTGCGGGATACCTCATCGGATTTGCTTTCCCTGTATCCTAGGCAAGCACAATGACAATTTGATGTCTATAATCGAATAAAATCATATGTCTTGCTTCACATTTGGTACAAATTGAGTCCCACTTATCTTGGGAAGTGAAGGGCCTGCCTATGAGCGCTGGCGCATATGCTATCAGGCGTTAGCTACAAGCTTGTGTTCACGCGTTCATATAGCGCAATGGCAGCCTACTATACCCACAGTGCTACTACCTATAGTCTGGCGTTGGTATCTGTATACTGTGCGCTAAAAACAGCGGCTGAATTGGCTGCCTGGCCGCTCCATATAGATGCAATTCAGACTGCACATACGTTGAGATCACTGGAAAATGACTTGTCAAATATTGTGGTCAATATTGTGGCTTAGAGTATTTAGTATACTAGACATCTATCACCAATGAAATCAAGAAGCGCTTAACGCCAGTTCATCATGCAGCCCTTGCATTTTAAGCGGCGGTTCATAGCTGCTATAGCGAATAAAAAAAGGGACGTTTGATGAGATTACAGTTGTTATCAAGCAAAAAATTTTATTTAGTGCGAAGTCCCGTGAAATGCTTCCGAAAATATTCAGTGATAAGCAAATTGGTTTTTTTCGCACATTTCCATTTCAAAAACAGTGTAAACTAAACAAGATTTGATACAGTCATAATAATATTAGCTGTTGGGTTTAACGCCTCAAACAATAGGGTCAAAATTAAGTACTATTACTGTCATAATACGAAGACTAGGATACTCTTTCGCCATGTTCGTAGTGCTTAGGAAGTAAAGCCGTCTTCCACTTTGACAGGATGCCTGAAGGGAACATTTTTACCGAAAGATAAAGAGAACGTGGCTTCATAAAGTAATGTCGGGAGTCTGATGTATGACAAAATATTTTTTTTTCAGAAACTTTGTGGTTCGAAACAGCTTTCAATTAGAAATTTTTAGAACTTCGCGAAAGAGACAGAAGAAATGCATCAATCTGCCAATTTGTTACAAATGCTTGTGAACACCTGTGTGTTGTGGTTGTGAACATATTTATGTAGAAAAAACGTCAAAATTCTGCCAAGAAATGAATTTTCGAGAATTTAGTGTGGTTATTTGTTGGCAGTGTAATTAATATCACAAAAAACTATTAGCAGATTTTGTGTGATCAAAATTTGTACCAGCACCAAAATTTCAATAATGCTGATGATAATATGTGGCGTTTGACGTCCCGAAACTTCAATATGATTAGGAGAGACGCCGTAGTGGAGGGCTCCGAAAAGTTCGACCACCTGGGTTTCTTTAACGTGCACCCAAACGTGAGCACACGGGCCTACAACATTTCTGCCTCGATCGAAAATTGAAGCAAATTGAAATAAATATTATATTTTGAGTCACCGTCTTTTTGTTTTTGTTGCACGCAGTAAAAAAGGAATATCCGTGCCCACCTGCACAGAATTCAAGTTGCCCCAGTGGATCTCCACCAACTTGCAGGCTAGATGGTCATTCTTGCTTCTGCAAATGCTGTAAGTGAAGCACGAATATGAATCTTTTAATATAGGAGCTATGTTGAAATAATTGGCTAATGGTCATAATTTTTTTGCACATAAGAAGGTTGTGAGCTAAGTCTCCTCTTAAAAATGTTTTAATACGACATTCTTTGATGCCAAGGTCCTCCTAAACTTCTCGGACGTATTTCTGCTATGAAAATACTTTACCTAATTATGACAGCAAAGATAACGAAAGCAGACTAAAATGCTACCGAAGTTTTAGCTACAGGGGAGTCTAACATATCAGCGCTCGGTCTGCGGTAATAGGTAGCGCGGACGCCCTACCTACCATTGCACCAATTTCTTTTTATTCTTTATCACTCTTACTTATCCTCATAAACACTTCCTATAGGGCTGGGCCGAGATACTCCGGAATTTTTTGATAATAAATAAAATATACTAGGGCGAGAACTATTGAGCATACACACATAGAATACCACAACGTTCATTGTACACGGTACGATGCATAAAGTACGTTGTCATAATTAGGTGAATTCAGAAGTTTCTTCTTACATACCTGAAGATTGCAGCATTAAATGCCTATGCACCAAAATCTTCAATTGTACATTGTTTGACTGCAACCTATTTTTTTTCATTGGAGGGCAAAATCTTTTAGCGCCTCAAAAGCGTTGACATATATGATACGTTGGGTTTAACACCCAAAAAGCACCATATGATTATGAGAGATGCCGTAGTGGAGGGCTCCGGAAATTTCGCCCACCTGGGGTTCTTTAGCGTGCATCCAAACCTGAGCCCACGGGGCTACAGCATTTCTGCCTCCACCGGGAATGCAGCTGCGCAGCCGAGATTCGATCCCGTGAGCCTCAAAAGCGTTGTATTTATTACCTAAGGTAGATTATTTTCTTCCCGAATATTTCAGTGCATTGCCTAAATTGCTTAACATGACACCTGCTTATACACTTTGGTATTACCGCTTTTTACTTCTGGCTATTGTAATAGGCGACAGTAGCTTCTCTTGCTGACAAGCCAGATGGCATGCATCTAATCACAACATTTTCAAAAAAATGCCTCCAGACAGTGGAGCAAGTAAGAGCCATGGACTAGCCCGTATACGTGTTACGATTCCCTCGAAACCTGATCACCACGCTGGCCTAAAACAACAAGAATGCCGATAGCAGCACTCCTTGCGACGCATCATGTATAAGTGAAAGTTATAACATTGCAATCAGGCGAGAAAGAGGGAAAGACTGATAGCTTAAAACAACGCGATCGCTTTAAATGACTTTGACGCTTTCTTACGTGCTAGAGTAAAGCATTCGCCAGCGATGCACGCAGAAATGCGTGATTTTTTTAACAAGTTTTTTTTTCTATTAGAGAACATGCGTAGCCCAGAAACGCCTCAGATGAATTGTACAGCTCTACAAAACCCCACAGGACACCACCGCTATTATCACTATTTTGCCACTTCTACATACCTTCCAGCCTGGTTATCCTGAAATTCGAGACAAAAAAATGAATTGGCGGAGGGGGCAAAAACAAAACTTCTTTATGTGTTAGTTTACTGTGTTTCAAGGTAGTAGCGATTTTTGTCTATATGCAATAATGCTGTTGCTTGAATTTTAATAGCGGACCACACACGTGTACAGTCTCCTGTGAGAACTAGCATTTACACCATTGCCATTATTTATGCGCTTTTCTGAGTGATTAAACTTTCAGCGCGCACAGCTTGACACCCGTGGTAAACTAGATCTTTCCGTAGGGAATTTAATCTACTAATTTTATCTACTGTTCTACCTTTCCGTAGTAGATTAGAACGCTCAAACGACGCTCCAAAATGGGGGTTCGTGCAGCCTCAAATAAGTGATCGAGGTACCTGACTCCCGCTAGTAAGCTTCAAAGGTGGCTTTATTGAGAAAAACTGGTGTCTATGACGCAATGAAGCAATGAAAAGGCATAAAAAATTGTAATTGTGTAAAATTGATTTATTACATAAAGTTTAGCATTCAAGCCCTATATTGAGAGTACAATCAAACGTTAACCTGTCATTGTTGTCACTAGTTATTTTACACATGTTTTATGTAAAATACCAAACCTACTGATAGAGACGTAAGATAAGTGTGCAGACAGGCGAAAATGTTGTTTTCGCATTACTGTCTAGACAAGATGGCCGCCAGAGCATTATGTAATGTCTTTACTACAAATTGTATTCTTAGCCTCTTGGCTGAGAAGCAGTTACTCTATGGAACGTTAGCCGTATTTTTGTGTAGGCAAAATATTTAGGTAAAGTTCTATTCTAGGCTTTGAAATTATTGGTATAATAAAACAAAACCAAAAGATTTATTCTCAAATACGTTGCTTGAGAAAGTTCTATTGTTTGCAAAGCATGTAGAGCTGTTCAACTCATTTGAATTGTTAAAATTTTATTGTTTGCATATCAAAGGGCTTATACGACACTAGCACATGAGACATGGTCTTACATGCATGGTTTTTGAAACAATAAAAGATAATCAATTTTTATGCCTACGTGACTGACTGGCTTTAATCTTTTAACTAAAGTCACGTTCGAAATTGTTGCCAATCGTGTGGCTTTGCTGCAGTATAGGTGCTCAGAATAGACGCGCACAGCAATGACGCCAGCAAACAACAGTGTGAGAGCGACTCCTTGCAGTTTTGTCCTGCGAATGGACGATCTTTAGTTTGCCTTCTCAATGTGTAATTTGCAGTAGTCCTATAGAAAACAAAAGAAATGGGAGTATACGTAGGCATGCTTGCGCTTCGCACAAAGCACGTGACTCCTTTTGTTTTTTCATCTATAGCCTTTCAACACCATTAAATAACAACGGTGACACTATTGAGTTGGAAGATTTGCTCCATCAGGCTATATAAATACAGTGTTCTTTATTCGCACAATTCTAAGAATACAAAGTAGCTCTATAGTCTTTAATTACACGCTAAGTTAAATGCTTTCAGTGTGTATTTTTTGAAAACTGTATAATACCCTATAGTTAGCGTAAACAAGATTTTGGTAGCTCGTTAGCATGTTTTTAATTGTCCGGTTGGTAGATTAGTAGTAAATAAACGCAAACTTGTTTTCATTTTTACATTGATTCTTCTTGATATTCACCAGTGCAACTAGCAAGATCGCATCTTGATTAATATTGCTAAAACTCTTATTCATGTCACCAAATGAATTTTCATTTGCATTGCAGGGTGAACCCACCATTGATTACGCCCATATTTCATCTAGCTTTCAAGTTCGCTTAATAACACTGTTGCTGGGCCCGCATTTGGGAGCTATTTGGGAGCTTCTGTGGTATCTATTAATGAATAACATTATATTGATTATTGTTCCTCAATACTCTGAGTTATTTTTTTAGTTTTGATAAACAAAGCCGCTTCTTGACCTCCATCACCTACAAATATCAGCACAAAATACGATATATACATGGAGAAACGTGTGATACTGTTTGAGCATGATGTTCATCGCGGAACTCTACTGGATAAAAGTTCCTAAATAAATGCTTGTGACACTGAAATTTATATGAGAGGTTTATTAAAGCATAAGTGCGCTTGTACAAAAGAAGGGGTTTAATTTTGGCCGGGTTATATTTGATAGATACTACCCAACAAAGTTGTTTACAGCCTCGTTTCAAAAACCCAAAAAGGTATTTGTTTCTTTGGCTTGAATCTACATAGTGAAAAAGCATTTGAGAAGCATCGCGTCGTTGCCTCAGCATACACCATCGAAATTAACATTACGCTAAGATGAGCTTTCTCTAGAAAGGCCTTTCGCTAGAATAACATTATAGCAATCGCTTGGGTTTTGCGCCCCAAAACAACAGCATCAGTATGAGAACCGCCGTTGTGGAGGGATGGTGTAGTTTTGAACGTGACAGTCGTATCAGGCCACTTGTCGATGCAATGCTGAAGTTGTGCCGGTTAACCCTCTTTCAAGCCGAGCTTGGTGACCATAAAAGGAAGAATAAGTTGACTTGGGAAAATAGAAAAGCGGGAGAAATTGTTCGTCACAAACGAAATTACGAGAGCACCCGTTTTGTGACCAACTCAAAAAAGAAGACACAAAAATGTATCCTTGATAACACTCTGGCAGTGTGTAAAAATGGGTGTGCTTTTCTATAACAATATATTTTTTCACCGCTTGGCCCCATATTGCTGTCATTGACTTGTTAGGGTCATATGGGGGTGCCTCCACAAAATCTAGGGCATCGTTCAGCGCTGTAGCATTAGATTAACTTGCTTCAATCGCTCTCATGACTCACTGTTTTATCAAAGCAGAGTTTTTAGAATTTTTACCTATGTCCCTGGTTTGACATTTGCAACATTACATGACAAGGTTTATACTACCACGCATGCTACTTTGAAGTGCTTGGTTTAAATTTCCAAACACTGTGAATAACGTCAGAGCACATTACACCCCAGTGTTTGAGAAGCTTCTCCTTTGTAGCATATCATTTTAAGATAGCGCCCGGGACACTAACACTCAAGATTATAACAGAGCCTGAGCATTTACTAGTGATAAGGCTAGAAAGTGTGACGCGTGGTGTATAAAAGACGGCACGTCGCAACGATGATCACCTGATCAACGACCGATGAACTGGATACCGATAACAGTTTACAGCGTGCAATGCTTGATGTAACCTGATTTCCTATGTGGAGTTTAATATCTAAAAACCACCATATAATTATGAGAGATGCCGTAGCGGAGGGCTCCGGAAATTTCTACCACCTGGGGTTATTTAACGTGCACCTAAATCTGAGCACACGGGCCCACAGCTTTCCGCCTCCATCGGAAATGCAGCCACCGCAGCCGGGATTCAATTCCGCGACCTGCGCGTCAGCAGCCAAGTACTTAAGCCACTACACCACCACAGCGGGGCTTCGATGTAACCTGAATTTTTGTTTCATGGCCGTTCGGTCAAATAAAGTGTTTCAACGTCAAAAAGCCTATTGCTGTCCTCCTACACGTCACGAACACGTGAGATCTCTCAAGCAAGTACCATAAAGAAAAAGAAGTAGGCCAAGAGTAGACACTCAGTGATAAGGGGATAAAATTCTTCCCACCACCTCTTCGCCCGAACACCTTCGAGATTTCTAAGTCAAATCAAAGAAGCTTGATCCTGGAGAAGACAAGCTATCATAAGCGAAGATCAAATGGCGCAAGCAGCGCAAGAAAAACAGAGAGGTGCGCAACATGAATTTGCAGTTTGTTCGTTTTTCTATTAAGCTTTTTTTTTTCTTGACGCGCAAAGATATTTTTTGCACGTTAAATAAAGGAATTCGTGAAACAACATTGCGCCACCTAGTGACATCGGCTATGGGGCGTCTGGGCCCAAGCAGCTATGTGGCATTGGGAAACAGGGCAGTTCTGGCGCTTCTTCCTGAGGCATCTGTTTTTGCTTATTCACTACGAAAAGTTGTGCGATCGTGCGACATTTTTTCACAGTGGCGCTGATCAGCACGGTGATACGGTGTCGTCTGCTCCTGATGAGGACAGCAAGGCGAGAGCCCTCACTGTTTCGAACCTTGAAGTAGTGAATAGCAAATGCGTATAGTTTTACCCTTAGGGTATCTTGGTAGGTTGTGACTGCGCCACAGCTGGAAATCGTGTGCTCTGACTTAATCTTACGAAGGTTCGTGACGATTGTCATATTGCCCAGATGCGCAAGTTTTTCGGCACTTGCGTTACCAGATGACGACAGTTCGGTGTAAGCGAGTGGACCAGCATGTCGAGAACGCAGCGACTGTTTGAAGCGGTCAAGCGACAACGCGCGTCACCCATGTTACGCCTGGCGCATGTTAACTTGCAGAAGGGCGAACATAAGTATGCGTGCCTCGAAAGTTCTCGCTGCAATATGATAGAAAAACGCGTCACCTCGAGCATTTATTTCGAGTTGTTGTAAAATGTCTCAATCTGTGGCAACGTGCCGGTTGTGACTGTATACGTGAGAAAGAGTGGGAGTGAGACTTTGTGAGAAGTTTGATGATTGATTGATATGTGGGGTTTAACGTCCCAAAGCCACCTTATGATTATGAGAGATGCCGTAGTGGAGGGCTCCGGAAATTTCGACCACCTGGGGTTCTTTAACGTGCACCCAAATCTGAGCACACGGGGTTACAACATTTCCGCCTCCATCGAAAATTCAGCCGCCGCAGCCGGGATTCAAACCCGCAACCTGCGGGTCAGTAGCCGAGTACCTTAGCCACTAGACCATCGCGGCGGGGCGGCTGAAAGTTTGGTGCCTGATGTACAAAATTATGCGCGTCTAAACGAGATCAGTTGATCGACGACCTATGCACTTAGCACCGATAACAGCGTGCACTACTTGCTGCAATTTGACTTTCAGTGTCACGGCCACATCATCATCAGCAGCAGCAGCAGCCTGACTACGTCCACTGCAGTATAAAGGCCTCACCCGTGCTCCGCCAGTTAACTTGGTTTTGAGCTTGCTGTTGCCACTTTATACCAGCAGACCCCTTAATGTCTTCTGCCGATCTGACTTTCTGTCTTCTTTCCCCCGCTTGCGTTCTCTTGGCGTCTACTTAGTGATCCACAAGAGCGAGCGGTTATCCTGCTTACGCACTATATGCCCGGCACATTACTATTTTAGGCACATTACTATTTTAGGGGCGAAGCTCCTCAAGGCGTGGGTCTGACTATCCTCGGGGTATGTATGTAGCTACCTCTACTTTAGTTCTTGCATTGTTTACTAGATGGCGTGGCTTCCTCTAGTTTAGTTCTTCGATTGTTTACTAGATGGCGGGGAGCACACCCGCGCTACAGTGTACTCGCGCTGGTGGAGTGCGAAGGCGTAGAAACGCTTGGCCGCGAGAACCAACAAGGCGCTTGTTGCCATGAAAACTCCGGACTGGTGCCTGCCGTGCCTCTCGCTATATTTGTTTCACTGAGTTGCCGAGACGGGGCGCGTGCAGAGTGCAGCAAGTTCGACGGTCCGACGGAAGTGGTGGTAGAGGTCGGACGTGTTTTTGGAGAGCTCCGGAATGACAGCTACAGATAAGTGTTTTTGCATGTTTCCAGCTTGCCTCTGTATGTAGCGTTATGAGAACGTAAGGCGCTAGCGTAAGGCTTGATTAGGTCTAGTACGGTGTACGTTTTTTTTTGTACTGTGTCTTTTTTTCTCCAGCCACCACGTGGCTGAGGCCTGCGCGTAGACCGACCACGTGCATGCGCAGGTGCTGTGAAGTGTAGCGTATTTATTTATTATTGTGGTTCTTTTTGGCTTAGACCAGTGTATTTTAGTACAGTTTTCTAACACGTGGGCATCGGTAAACTGAGCTAGCCATGGTCAAAAAGACCGTAAAGTGTTCGGAGTGCGGGGTAGGGTGGAAGGTGGAAATTAGTGCGGAAGAGAAAGCAGAGGATGACGCCAAGTGTAGACAGTGCGAGTTCGAGGAGAAAATGAACAATATGATGGCGGTCCAGAGTGGGCTCATGGAGAAAATCGCAGAGCTGGAGAATGCATTGGCGAAGGAGCGAGAGAAAACGTCAGCCATGGAGGAAAGGCTCCGGGCAGCCGAGAAGGGCCTATCGAAGGTCGCGAAAGGGAACGAAGACGCAGGTGACGGCGGAAGCATTATGGCGACGACCCCCCGTGCGGGAGAGATGAGGGAAACAGGCATGACAAAGGCAGATACATTGGCCACAGGGCCCAGCTACCGGGAAGTAGTTTTGAGGGAGGGAGGGAGCAAACAAGCAGCCGTGACTCACGCTAGTCACCTAGTCAGCAGCCAGGTGCAGGTTTCAGAAGGAATGTCTGAACAGGTCATCATCGCCGGTGACTCAAATTTAGTCCGATGCGCAGCGGCAATCAAAGAAAGGGTGAAAGGCGACAAGAGAGTTGCGATAGGGACGTTCCCAGGACAAACGCTGGGGACAGTAATGAGTCAAGCGGGTGAACAACTCGCAGCTAAAGCTAACAATCGTAACCTCGTTGTAATTGCGGGAGGGTTAAATGACGTCCTGAAAAAAGAATCGTCAGGACTAGCGACGACCTTGGCGAAAGGGGTGGATGACATGCGCACCGTGTCCCCCCAGGTGCAAATTGTAGTATGCACAGTACCGGAAGTACCAGTACGCAACGTCAACCTGCAAAGAGCGGTTGTCGACGCAAACAAAGAGATATGGCGAATTAGTCGAGAGAAGGGTTTCGAGGTAGTGGATTTAAACAGGGAAGTGCACAGGTGGGGTGGATTCCAAAGAGACAAGATTCATTTTGATAAGAGGCTTGGACACGAGATGGGCTGGCGACTGGCAGGACGCGCAGTAGCTTTTTTGGGGGGCTCACGGGCCCTTCGGAGTCCGGGGTAGCTCGTAACAGGGAAAACAACCAGGAGGACGCTTTGACAGGTAGAATTGCGAAAAACCAGAAAAAAGGTAAAAGAAAAAGGAAAAAGGCGCGTGTTGCAATTAGTTACATAAACATGCAGGGTGGCAGAAAGAAGGCAAAATGGTTAGAGATTGAGGAGCAGTTAAACAAAGAACAGATAGGCGTGTATGCGGTTACAGAAACACACCTTAGAGACTTGGAAGAGCCACCACATATTAAAAATTATGTTTGGGAAGGGTGTAACAGGACCATATCGGAAAGGAAAGGTGGGGGTGTAGGAATGCTAATTCACCGCGGAGCCAAATGGGTTAGAGTGAAACAGACGTGTTCAGAGCACCTCTGAGTTCTGGGCACAGTAGGTGGAAAGGAAACGTGGCTAGGGGTAGCCTACTTGTGGACGGGGAATAACTGCAGAGAAAAGAATAAGGAGATAGTGGATTGCATGAGTGCGGATATTAAGGAATTTGGTAATGGGGCCGAAATCATCCTTCTAGGGGACATGAACGCCCACATACATGACCTTGACGGATATTCAGACACCAATGGGAAGTTATTACTAGATCTTTGCGAGCAACATAGTCTGGAGATAGTTAACACGGGGCCTAAATGTGACGGCCAGATCACATGGGAAGTCAGAAACAAGCAATGAAGTATTGATTATTGTCTCATGACTGAAGGAATTTACCACAAACTGACAGAAATGAGGATAGACGAGGAAGGCATTAACAGCTTGGGTAGTGATCATAAACGAATAACATTACAAATGGGATACGAAACTGAAAATATGAGCATGGAATCAAAGTCTGGCAGCTCGTATTTAAATGACAAACAAATAATAAATATAGCCGCAAGAGTCGAGGAAGAAGTAGGCGAAATACCAGGCAAGGACTGGGAATATAGTGAGCTGTTACATCTAATGACGAAGGAGATAGGGAAAGAGAAGAAAACTGTTTGCTGGAAAGGAAAAAGGAAGCCAAAAAGTTGGTGGAACAAGGAAATCCGGGAGGCGATCGAGAAGCGACGCGAAGCATCACGGGAGCATAGAAAGGCAAAAAAGGAGAAGCGGCCGCAGGATGAAGTCAAAAAAATATGGGAAATATATTTAGAGAAAAAATCCCATGTACAGAAATTGGTAGAGGCAAAAATTAAAGGTGAAAGTGAACGCTGGATGACAGAGATACACGAAAAAAAGGAGGCCGCGCCTAGGATTTTTTGGAGCCACATAAAGGCGCTAGGTAGGAAGTCTGTCACAACGCAACAACATATTCTAGATGAAGGAGGAAATCAATTGGAAGGGTACGAAGCGCTAGGTTACATCCAAAAGGTAACAGCCGATTCGTTTCAAAAGAGCGTCCAGGGGATCTCCCCGGTGAGTAAAAGTGTGGCGGAGAAAGCAACAGAGGAAGAGCTAGTACTTGATAATTTCAACTGGAAAAAGGCCGAAGGAAAAATTCCAAAGCGCACTGCCGCGGGTTTAGATGGGATTCCCGTTAGCCTCATTAACGAACTAGGACATAACACTAAAGAAGCATTGTTAAAAGCAGTAGAAAAAAGCTTAAAGGACGGACAAATACCGGACAGTTGGCGACAAAGTAGAATGAACTTAATCTATAAAGGCAAGGGAGAAAAGGACAAGATTCGCTCGTATAGACCACTAACCATTACATCGGTACTATACAGGTTGGCGATGCAAGCAGTAAAAATGAAAATAGAAACATGGGCCGAACATAACGATATTTTGGGAGAACTTCAGAACGGATTTCGAGTCGACAGGTGGTTAGACGATAACCTGTTTGTTCTCACTCAGTGTATAGAAATATCTAAAATAGAGAATAGGCCCTTGTACGTGGCTTTTCTAGACATCACTGGGGCATACGACAACGTTAATCAGGAAATTTTGTGGGATATATTGAAAGGAATGGGCATGGGCGACGACTGTATACAGCTTTTGAGGGAGATATACCGAGAAAATACAGTTTGCATAGAGTGGGAAGGAATGCGTAGCAAAGAGAACGTTGAGGTTAGCAGGGGTCTGAGACAGGGATGTCCTTTGTCCCCGCTGTTATTCATGCTGTACATGGTGAGTATGGAAAAAGCGCTAGAAGGTAGCAACATTGGTTTTAATCTGTCACACAAACAGGGCGGCATGATGATTGAGCAGAAGCTTCCAGGTTTATTTTATGCGGACGATATCGTCTTATTTGCGGACAGTCGAGATGATATACAGCAGCTGGCGAATATATGCGGGAGGGAAGGTGAAGCTCTTGGACTAGGATTCAGTGTAACGAAGTGTGGATTGATGGTATTCAATGATCCCTGTGATCAGACGGTGTCCATACAAGGCCAAGAAATACCGAGGGTAAGTGAATACAAGTACCTTGGAGTATGGGTAAATGAGAGTGATAGATACATGGAGGTACAGGAAAAAGCCTCGGCAGCAAAAGGAAAGAGGAATGCGGCAATAATGAAGCACAGAGCGTTGTGGGGATACAATAGGGATGAGGTGCTTCGAGGTCTGTGGAAGGGTGTAATGGTTCCAGGGCTTACTTTTGGGAACTCAGTGGTGTGCATGAGGGCAGAGGTGCAATCGGGAATGGATGTAAATCAAAGGACTGTGGGACGCCTCGCGTTGGGTGCTCACGGGAAGACGACAAACGAGGCTGTAAAGGGCGATATGGGGTGGGCAGGTTTTGAGGCGAGGGAAGCGCAGAGCAAAATAAGGTTCGAAGAAAGGCTAAGAAATATGAAGGAGAGTAGATGGGCAGAGAAGGTGTTCCGTTATTTGTATAGGAAGAGCGTGGACACACAGTGGAGAAAAAGAACTAGAAGACTCACTAGTAAATATACGGCTGGTATTGTGAGCCATATGTCAACAAACAGCGTTAAGGGAAAAGTCAGGGAGGCGGAGAGTATTTACTGGATGGCAGCTATGGAGAAAAGACCGGCTCTGAGTAACTACCGAAAGGGCAAAAATGAAATAAGGAGGGAGGCATTTTACGATAATTCAAGGGGAAGCGCTTTACTGTTTGAAGCGAGATCGGGCTGCCTTAGAACGCGTAGTTATAAAGCAAGATTCAGTAAAGAACAAGAACAATGCACATGCTGCGGGAAAGATAAGGAAACGGCGGAGCATGTTCTGATTGAATGTGGAGATATCCACCCAGGTGTACGTTTGGGCACGAGCCTACAGGAAGCCTTGGGTTTTAGGGACAACAATGGAAAGCTGAACACACCCGCGATTGAAATATGTAAGAGACGGTTAGAGTATTGGTGGCAGAAAATTAGAGAGAAAGGACAAAAATAAATATTGGAAAATAAAATATGGACAGTGTCCCGTAAATGGCAGAGAACTTAAGCTGAAAATTTACCTTTTTTCCATTAAGATAGAATTTATCGAAGTAGAGGCATTAGGCCAACATAAAAAAAAAAGAAAAAAGGTTTTTTTTTGTCGAGCCTGGTGGCATACTTGTCACTACCCCGCTATAAAGGGGACGCTCATAGCATCCATTCATCCAAATCCATTCGCTGTTAGCGCGCGCTCGCAGTTGTCCGATGGATAACGCCGACGAGCGGCGAGTGCGCAATGCGGTGGGAACTTAGTTCTTCGATTGTTTACTAGGTGGCGAGGATCGTTGTAATAAAATCCGTTCGCTGTTAGCGCGCGCTCGGAGTTGTCCGATGGATAACGCCGCAGAGTGGCGAGCGCGCAAGGCAGTGGCAGCTTAGTTCTTCGATCGTTTACAAGGTTACGGGGATTGTTGTAATAAAATCCGTTCGCTGTTGGCGCGCGCTCGGATTTGCCCAATGGATAAGGCCGCAGAGCCGCGGCAGCTCGCAGAAAGAAAATCCCGATGTGTGAGACCGCGAGGCAGAGGCACTCCGTGAAGCTGGGTGACGCTGCCGCCAAGATCCTGCCGTACGAGAGCGGGAGGACGAAGCGTGTCGTCTGGCTGTGCGACGTCGCCGCCAAGATCCCATCAGGGCTTTTCGCGTGCATTCCAGGTCTAGCAGCAGATTCACGACATCACATAATCTCGCTAGCACATCATACTAACTAGCGTGGTTTAATAACTGCATGTGATCTTTCTAATCAATTGTTTGGGCTTCAAGTACAGATCTTGTCATGCTGAATAGGCAGTATTGCGAGCCCAGAAAGTGAAAGGGAAGCGCCTGCCATGAAGCCACAACTCCAAAGTCGATGTCACATGGAAACAAATGTTTTCTGCCACTACTGAGCGTTTGAACCAAAGCTAGGAATGAGGCATGGGGGGTCATCGCGTATAGCTTCTCTGTAGGACAATGGCTATGGTGTAGATGATCGAAGTGCATATTTGTAACTAAGCGTCTCTAATTTTGTTGAGGATATATTGCTTTATATCCCGTCAAACAAAGCACAATGTATAACAGCTGCAAGCACTCCGCGAGAAATAGCCCTGTTCCACTACCAAACATATTTTCAATTTGAGCGAGTGCACCTTCGCACACACATTGCCATTTTGACGCAGCGTTTCGAGCAGTAAAGTGAAGTGTACTTTGTAAATGTTAGTTATGGATATGCGTAACCTAATTCTGCTCTAGATATTTGTCATTTCTGGTGATATTTTTCAAAAAAAATTACGGGGCAACTGTATATAGGCAGCCCTTCAAGAAAAAAAAAACTGTGGATGCAAACGCGTCAAATGCAGGCATTGCATGGTATGTTCTTGGAATGCCTCTGGAAGCGATCGATGTAAACAATCCATGAGCGAAAAGTGCAGCCTAGTGAGTTTGGCGTCTTTGCTCGCTGGCAAGTAGACTTTTCAGCGTGCATTAATAAGTCATTGAAGTGATAGCTGTGCCAGCTGCTCTAAACTGCACACAGCGGGCGAAACTACTGCATTTTCATGCAGTTTATTATGACCACTGTTTTTTCTTCCTCAGCTCATTAAATAGCCATTAACCGGTGGTCATCACACATAATCAATGGGTCTTGCTTCGTTGAGCGCGCCCGGTAGCGCATGCCGTCTGGTAGTAGCATAATGGTTGTAATTTGCACCGTTAGGTGCCGCAGCCCTGTGGCAGTAGCAGATCCCCTAGTAACTATTTGGTATCAATATTCCAATGGAGAAGCAAGTTGAAATTTGTAATGGCAATAAGTAGAATCAGTATCGAGCCCAATTGAAAACAGATACCACATCTGCCACTCTTCAGCGCGGCCAGCGCTGCCAAGCGGTCGCCTCCCAGGGTACACTGAGCTCACCATTTCCTGTGGTCACATGGTCACAGAAAATGATGACGCGAGTTTCAGTTGACATTTAGTCTGCTTGGCGCGCGCGTGTAGAGGCATGTTTTTACAACCCGCACTGATTCCATCGCCATCAGCGTCTACAAGCGACGATCAAAGCACTGAGGTTTATACAAACGCTGTGATTTGCGACTTGGGGAATCTTTTCTGGTTCAATTCTCTTTTAAACATTGATTTTGAAATCAATGCCGGACTGCTAATTGCTGAGACTAACGACGAACGTTTAGTAAGACATTGACTGGTAAGACATATAAACGCTGCGTGCGTGTCCTTACTCGTTCGCGGTGACCGTAGCTTCAATAGTCGCAATTGCACTTACGTCATCTCCACGACAAATTGCTCAGAGGAAGAAAACGACAACGCCCAATCAACACAGACGTGCTACACGAACCAAGCAAGACAATGCAAGGAAAGCCATAACCAGGCACTGCAGGCGTCGCCGCCAGACGATATCACGTGTAGACTCCACAATGACATCTCTAAAATTCTCGTCGTCATCGCTGCTCGTTCATTGTTACTCAGCGCCTGAGGCGTCTCCAAGGCGCTCACTGAACACGCAACAATACTGTTGACGTGCCATCACCGGAAACGTGCCGTTGAGCCCTTGGACTCTCTTTGCGTCCGCAATAGACTAACGTTTATGTAAGGCACGCCATTCATACCTCGATAAAAATTCAAGCATACCAACCAAGCAAAACTTGTTGTAACTGGTTCTTTTTTAAGAAATTCTCTTTTAGGCGTTTCAATGATTTTTATGGTTCATTTGTTTATAGAGTAAGTCAGGTGGGCATCATTTGAGCACCCTTGAAGTTGTCGTTTTAGCTGCCGCAAAGTTTGTAACAGCACACGACTAGTATCTGCGTAAATGTTTGCGGTGTTAGTTACACGCCCACCATAAAATTCTATTGAAAATGAAATCTTTATTTGACTAGTCAAGCATTCATTATTTTTGTCTTATTTTATTAGAAAGGGAGGACGAATTTTTTGCCTAAACCTAACATTACGGCTCCGACTTAGTCACATATTCACAAATGTATCTTCATAAAAGAGAAAGACGAAGCCACCACGTGTTTTGATAAGCTTTTTTTTTTCAGTCATGTAGTTAGAAGAGAGCTGGAAGGATGATGTCACTACTCTGATCGGATGGTTCTACGTCGAAATTGTGCTGGCTCCTTCAGTACCAGGTTTCTAAAAGCAGAGGCGTAAAAAAAGTCATGTCAAGTTTTAAACCTAAAAGCTCGTGAACGTGCTCACAACAGCACACTTTTACTTGGTAACTCACTTTATCAACAGCAAATTCTTAATGAACTGAACCTATTAGGCAATGTTGAATAGGACGTAGTTCATGATACTAAATAACTTTCTTATTGCTATTCCATGAAGAGACTCACTGAGATTCATGAGACCAATGGGAGCTTTCGCACCCGCCTGAACACAAACAAATGCAGTAAGCTACCTGAAAATCACATACGAGATAGATTATGCAAAGCAATATTCCGGACACCACAGGGCTCAACGTATATAGTTCATTCGTTACGTGAATGGGGCCACTTTGCCTTCTGAACAATGAATAAAAATGGTCAATTTCAGTGCGGAGTACTTTAGGGACCCAGGCTGACGTATGTTATCATCCGTTAACTGATGCATACGTCGTCTACTGTCATCTCTTGTTGATTGGAGTCAGTGAGACAAACTTATGTGTAGTGTAATGATGTATGGTATAGCATAGAGAAGGCAGGAAAATAATTAAGAGCTGTTAAGAGCTAACAAAGAGGCGGAGAGTTTAAAGAATATTGCAGTCATATATGACGTGAGTGAAGCAAAAACAATTTTAGCATAACCAACTATTATTGTAGACAGATATAAGAGGTTTAACGTCTCAAAACCACCATATGATAATAAGAGACGCCGTAGTGGAGCGCTCCGGAAATTTCGACCACCTGGGGTTCTTCAACGTGCACCAAAATCTGAGCACACGGGCCTACAACATTTCCGCCTCCATCGGAAATGCAGCCGCCGCAGCCGAGATTTGATCCCGTGGCCTGTGGGTCAGCAGCCGAGTGCCTTAGCCACTAGACCACCATGGCGGGGCCACCTATTAGTGTATTAAAAAGCGGCAGCAAAGGGAAGTCAGAGTGAAAAGATGTGATGTGAGAGACGAGAAGGAATGGAGCAAGGTCGAGCAAAGAATGGCATACGTATGTATTGGGCCACTCAGCCAAAGCCATGTAAAGCATACCGATTTATATTTTACATAGAAAAGTGTGGGAAAGAGAAGCTGTTTAAGCCAGCTGTCCCGCTGTGAGACGCTCGCAGAAACTATGGCTTTTACGTCACTGCCTGCTGCTTTGCAATACCTATCACAAGTGTGCTGTGCCTCACTTCAATACCTCTGAAAGGTTAGCTCCAACGGTGTGAACGTCTGATACGAGAGCGAATTTCTGCGCGTCGTGTCCGGCCGCTGCCATAAAGTTTGTGATCGGATTTGTTGTCACGCTTGCGTGTATGCCCTGATCTCTGTCCTAGAATTCAACAGGTGGTTGCAGTCTTGCTTCTTGCTCGAGCTGTTTTCCACCGAGACCAACTGCGCCTAGTGGAAGGTGTGCAAGGTGTACACTAACATCATACGCTTTTTATTGGGATACCTGTTGTCTTCCTCACTCTTGGTCGACCAGGCGCGAGCAAAGCGTAATCAAATTGCTGATATATTTCAAAAAACATATTTTTAGTCAGTGACAAATAAACTTTAGTTCATGATATTCATGCAGTATAGACCTATAGCGAATAGTGAAATTTGTGGTGCATGCGTGTTTAGGACACGCGGACTAAAAACGACACCTTAATATGCTTCTCTCCCAAAAATATTTCCAAGTGGGTTACCGAGGCTTGCATCAAGCTATCCTCCCTTGCTAAGCACGCTGCCTTGGACAATTGCGCCATGTGCTATTCATTCTCCAGTGTGCAAACGCTTATGCCATTTCGACCTACGCACAGGACATCGTGCGTAGGTCAAAATGAAAGTATATGAAACTTGGGCTATGCTGCATTACTGCTCACACTGCATTTGCGTGATTGTTGATGACCAACGCTGAATTTTTAGTTTTAGTTTAAGATATATACCCAGTATTCCCGCTTTCCAGATAAAAAAAAATGGGCTGCGAGCTAAGAGCAATCGCATGTGTAGCGTTCTTATCTGCTAAATCACCCCTGTTTCGCTGCGTCTGTGTCACTTGACTACTTTGAACGATCGTTTCACAGCTAAGCCGGTGCGAAAAACTATATATCTCGCCATAAACGCACGTGTGGCGCTTTGTTTACACCGGCGCTACCACTGTCGCTCTAAAATATCGCATGTTGTACAGAGCTTGCAAAAAGTGAACAACAAATAAAGGCTGCTTCTACTTCCACAATAGAACTTTGTGTTTGGCGCTTAGTGATACCAGAGGCCCGAAAGCCGCCTTATGCTCGAGACGCGCATGCTTTAGCGTAGTGTCCACCACCTTTCCAAGCTCTCCGCGCCACCTACAGTTGCCGGAAAGTGCGATCTTACACCATGACCGAAAACAGAGCCAGAAGGGAATGCGAGCCGTGGTTTGCACGTGCCCCTGACATGAACCGTCTTTATCAACTTCGGTTGAGGTCGCAAGCTCTTCAATTTTATTCGATGCTGAAGTCATGCTTTGGGCATTGAACAAAACACCCCACCATCAACAAAGCCTGTTACTCTGCAGGGTGCTACAGGGTGTTGGGACAACGCAGCCTGGTGAGTCGTGCTTCTTCATTCCCCTAGCTTCTTGGGCACCCAATTCTAAATATTTCCAGCGTTTTGCAGAGTTTGGAGGTCTGTGCGTACCCGATTTGTACTCTGACACATAAAAGTACTCAGCCACCCTCACGCTCATGTGGGAGAGGGAGGTTTACACGTCCGCAGCGAAGTTAGTTGTGTGTACAGAGTGCACGAAGGTCACTTTACTCGCTGCGCAGGCCTCGTTTGCGAACACTTTGAGCTGCTAGCTGAAGGAAATAAAAAAATAAAAAAGCGGCTAGTTGAAATAACAGCTGTGACAGCTCGTGGTCGTCCTGCGCATACCAGTGCTTATTTTTTTCACGCGACCTTTCTTTTTTGCTTTGAGGATCTTGCTGGAAGTGTATAGTTGTGGCAACTTGTATTTCTCGCTCACGCTGTGTGAGTTCCTTAAATGCGCCATCGGTGCTTGAGCAAAGCTCTGCAAGTGTTCAGCTGCCTGCCACTCTTCAGTGATTGAAATTTGTTGCTGTCGGATTGATTTCATTGCCCTTCAGGCAGTGACATTAAGGGGCATGAAGGCAACAGTCAAAATCTGTCGGCAGCGTTCAAATGCCTGCTAGTACAATAGTTACACTTTTATTCTTTCGATCGACTAACGGGAGAAGGTTACACAAGTAAACTGAATATCTTCCACGAACGATTTCTCCTAAGTAGATTCTTCCTTCAAAGAACATGTTTTCCTTTTTGAGATTTTTCTTGCTCTTTTTCTAAGGCACAAACAAACTAAGATATATTTTGTCTATATAAAGTGGGCCTTTGGGCTAAAAATAAAGGAAGCCTAACATCATCATTAGAATTTATTTTCAGGTATTTGATTAAAATGAATTTTTCAAGATACGGCACCACTACTTGCTTGATTAAAACTAGGCACGATTCGTCTTTTCCCGTTTGCTTTCCTGCTTTTGGCTTTTCTGGTTGGGTGGTGGAGCCTCACGAGGTTATCCGAAATAACCTGATTTTCTAGAACAAAGGTCTGCGAGATCGCTAAATTAAGTGATGCTTTACCACCATTTTTCGTGCCATTCCCTCCAGCAAGGGCGCATTCACCTTGGCACCGTGACAAAGGTAGCAAAACTCAATGGCGCAGGTCTCACAATTGTTATTGCTTTTGGATGTTCCTAAAGCAATACACATTTCCTCGATACATGATTGAGCATGCTGGTGTTCTTTACACTCGTATATATATACATACGGTATATATATATATATATATATATATATATATGGGAAAGCAGTGTATACCTAAGAGCACGTTTTTTCGTGTTTTGACACAACATTAATGAGATCTAACAGACAATAATGCCAAGGATTGTATAGGGAAAGTTATTAAAACCAATGTAATGCAAAATGCAAATAAAAAATAAGAAGAGTTGGTGGAAAAATAACTTCCTGCTCACGACAAGTTTATTCTATTTGCATTACATTGGTTCTAATAACTTCCCCTGTACATCGCCACGCCGCGGTGGTCTAGTGATTCGTACTGGAGGAGCCAAGTGGATAACCTGCGGGAAAGAGGGAACAAGTGGAATGGCTGGAATTGGTCTATGTTCTCTAAAGCCATAATTTGCAACATATTATTAATGAGTAAAATTTGGTATATCTTACAAGTCTTACATTGTTCAAGGGTAAACATCAAAAAATTTCACAAATTTCACCGTGTGTTTGCTGTCTTTGTGTGGGAATCGTCTTGGGAAAGATCGAGTCGGACCAATTTATTCCTTCGAGGGCAAAATGGAGGACTGGGCTTGTCGAATTTGTTTTTCAGACAGGTAGTCAATCGATTTTGTTTCTTTAGAGACGTCGACAACCCATTCCTTCGCACTGTCTGTAAACTTCGCCTGGGGCAACACTTGCCTATCATGGTTGTATCAACCTGCAGCGTACCTGGTGGTGTTTATGGCTTTCCCCGCGAAGTTGGACTTTCTTGTAGGTTTCTGTCAGTGCGATTTTCACTTGAATACTTAAGTCAATTAAGTCCGACGTAGAAAGTTGTACAAGGACCTATGTGATGTTTTTTACCAGTGCCTTTGTATCAGTCCCTTTACAATGTATGCCATGGCCACACTGTGCTAAAGAGCGTCAAGGCGATGAAAATATCGCCAGGTGCTAAGAATTTCTTTTTTAAATTACATACCGGTACGCTGACCGTCAAAACCTGGATGGCTGCAAAAGGGTTTTACGTTCTTTGGGGCACGCATTGCATAATATGCAGAAAGGAGGAGACAATTGAGCATGTATTCATTGACTGCTGGGATGCTATCTTTCTTCGGGACATGCTCCAGCGCCCGATCAAATAAGATTTCCCCATTGATGCACATGGCATCCGCTATTTGCAAATACAAAGTGACGACGGTACCCCATATGATATGATAATGCATATGACTCTTCATAGCATTTGGAAATCCAGGATGGCAGCCATGCACTTTGTAGATGCACGAGCGCCCACCCAGTACTTCAAAGAATATATAAGAAATTTTGTGGATGAACAAAAGTTGCAGGAATTAACCCCAGAATGGTTGCCGCGCGTCGAATTACTATCGACAATAAAAACATTTTAACATATGCGTGGCCACATCATTTGAGCCACGGTTTTTACAATGTTATGGATTGTGTTGTGTAATTATCTGTTAGTATGTGTATTGTTTACGTGAGCCGAAGACAGGCAATAAAGAAAAAAAAGCCGCGGTGGTCTAGTGGCTAAGGTACTCGGCTGCTGGCTTGCAGGTCGCGGGTTCAAACCCTGGCTGCGGCGGCTGCAATTCTGATGGAGGCGGAAATGTTGTAGGCCCGTGTACTCAGATTTGGGTGCACTTTAAAGAAGCCGAGATGGTCGAAATTTCCGGAGTCCTCCACTACGGCGTCTCTCATAATCATATGGTGGTTTTGGGACGTTAAACCCCACACATCAATCAATCTATCCCCTGCACATTCCCTGGCATTATTGTCTGTTAGATCTTATATATAGATATGAGGTCCTAGTTTTTGTATAGTGTTTTCTTTGGCGAAGACCAGACCCCGGCTGAAACGTAGGAAAAATAAAAAAAGTTTTAATTTTGCCCGTCCTTCACTTTGTGGTTCAATTCAAAAACACCTTCTTCTTCATATATATATATATATATATATATATATATATATATATATATATATATATATATATATATGTATATATATATATATATATATATATATATATATATATATATATATATATATATATATACATATATATATATATATTTATATATATATATATATATATATATATATATATATATATATATATATATATATATATATGACACATAACGTGCGTGGTTTATGAGTGAAAGAATCGTTCAGCGCCTGTAGGTAAATTACTAGGGCACATATGCAAATATTCGCTGTCATAAAGTAAATTGCATTCAAAAATATAAACAGCAAAGTATCGTGGATAATAATGGAAGTGTTCTGAACTTTTTTTCGATAATTTTAGTGAAATGCTGAAATGTATGGCAGCCTGAAGAATGACTCTACTAGGCTTAATCTAAGATTGAATGTTCAATGAAATAAATTATCCTCAATGCTAATCGTGTCATCGTGCAAACTGAGTGCGCTATATTCAAACTTGTCGTGGGGGTGTGCTGCAGTTGAATGAAGCTTAGAAAAAATCTCTAAATACATGTTAATCGTATTCACACAAGCGTGCACAGTTGTACGTGAATAAAGCGCTTACCGCAACGACAGAGGCACACATTGTTAATTTCTGAGCAATTTTCTTTGAGGCCACAGCGATTGCTGGGTATTGGTATGCATGATGCATTCGAGCCCACTATTGAAAAAAAAATACATATAAAGTGTGCACGACCACTGTAATAAGGTATTTTCACTAGTTATTTTCCGCAAGCAAACTTGAATTCAAAATCTCAAGGGACGCTACAAGAGGCAAAACGCGAAACCCTAGAACATTTGTGGTACCAGGTGGCGCAAATGCCGTCGCTGAGCTTCAGCCTTCATGGCCAGCCCAATTCACTACCGTAGGATATCCGCACGCGGCTTGTGTTGCCTGCGGGGGCCCGCAATAGAGAAGAGTGACTCCACACGTCGAGTACACTGCTGTAGCCGCTGGCGGCTGAGCCTTTAGTGAATAAGGAGAAAAGGCCATCTTTAGAAGAATGTTAAGATATTGTTCCCCGAAACTCTCTTTAGACAGGGTGGTTAACTGAATTGGTGGCTTGAGCAATTTTATGATAATGTTACCTGAGTGCCTAAAAGATTGAAAAAAAGTTGGCCCCGTATCTGCATGTTAATCTGCAAATGTCGTCGAAAGGCGATAGTCTTGCGCGTGACGGGAGTGAACAAAACATTTATTTGATGTTCTGCGCAAGAAACTTGGTGAGTGGTATTCTGGAGGTGATGCGTTAGAGTGGAGGCGAACGAGCACATCAGGTCACGTCAAGTCATCAAGTCATCAAGTCATCAAGACAGACAGACAGACAGACAGACAGACAGACAGACAGACAGACAGACAGACAGACAGACAGACAGACAGACGGATGGGTGGATGGATGGATGGGTGGATGGATGGATGGATGGATGGATGGATGGATGGATGGATCGATAGATAGATGGATAGATAGATAGATAGATAGATAGATAGATAGATAGATAGATAGATAGATAGATAGATAGATAGATAGATAGATAGATAGATAGATAGATAGGGCAGGGCAGGGTAGGGTAGGGTAGGGTAGGGTAGGGTAGGGCAGGGCAGGGCAGCATTTTTGCGTCGAAGGGCCTAAAGAAAAACATTCTTTTTTAAAAACGTCGGGCCTGCGTGGAACGCGTAGCACAGTCAAAAAAAAAAAGCTGCGAGAGCGTCATTTCTAGAATTCTTTGCAAACTGTATTTGAGCTTCTAATACAAGTAAGCTTGGGAGGTACCCACTACTCAGTTAAATCAGTAGCTGATTAAGATGCCCCTTGTGTATTTCAACGACACACTCTATGCGCATTTCATATTGCATGGCGCCTATAAAATTCGCATTAAGTGACTCCTGGTTATTAATTATCTTATTCTTCTACTACTCCATATAGGTATGTTAACGTAGTTATTTTCCGATATAACGTTTGCATATGAATTTTTATGCAGAAGTGCCGAGAACAGGTACGGTTATGAGGTAGAATACTGGACTTCAACGAGAAAAACCTAGGTTTGAACACCGTTCTATTCTGAATCGGTTTTCCTAATTTGTTTGTTTTTCTTACGCTAAATAACAGTTACGAACGGTGGCAGCACTGGCAGCATTGGTGTTCTCGTAACAGCTTTCGCTCGAACATAGTTTAAAGACAAATGAGCTAAATATATTTGGCAGTTCAATTACAGATTTTCCTTGAGCGTGAAGGTCACAACCGACTTTTTTCAAGCCCTTGGTAAAGCAGAGGCTGCCTCTAAGAAAAAATAATAATAATGAAAGCTTAGCAGAAGACCTTCAAAATTGTTCGTTTGGCATCGCATTTTCAATTATAGGAGCACGTGCGTTTTTGTAAAAGATTGAAAAAGAAACACATGACATATATTAATATTTTTTTACACATACACATGGACTCCTGGCCAAAACTTAGCGAACCAGTCAACGCGGCACGAAAACACCACTGCTTTCTGTGCATCCGTGGCAAAGCTGGTGTTCACCGAGCGTCACGATTTTCACTCGTGAAAAAGGCGCCGCGTTGTTCTGGCGGAACTGAGGTATGCCAAACTAAGAAATACCCAACATTCAAATCCTCCTTTCGACAAGAGTGCCTGTTTAGGTTTCCGGGGGACCCAATAACACATCAACGTAGGGACGCCCGGCCCACTCGGGCCACCTGAAAAATAGCGGCTGCCTCACATCGGCAGCCGAGATCAATCCACGTCGCTCCAGAGGTCTATATAACGTTTATTGCAGGCTGCGCTACGGGTCCCTTACAAAGCACGTTGGTTGGTCACGAGTGGACTTTTTTTTAGTGCTTTGAGCCTTGGCCTTTGAATATGACCACTACTACAAATAGGGGACCATATTCCTCCTCCTCCCCTCAGGGGGAGGAGGAGGAATAGGCATCGGCTCGATGCTGCCACGTTATTGCAAGAAACAAAAACAAAACAAAGACACTTAGATAATGCTAAAGAACGCGAATGGTGAAATGCTACACGTCAACTGTCCACCAATGTTTAGGCAATGGCAGTAGCACAAATAAAAAGAAGCCATAAAAATAAATGAACAGTACGAAAAGCCCGAAATAGGAACGGGCTTAGGAACGCGCGAAATAAAGTTTCATGTGCACCACATGATGTCTGAGCTCAGTTGTCTTCGTTAAGTTCGTGTTGACGACGAAGTGTAGGGAACCATTTTGTAGTTTACGTTGCTCACGCGGCGCAATATTTTATACGGACCAAAGTATCTGCTCAGCAACTTTTCGTAGAGGCCACGGCAACGAACAGGGGTCAGAACCCGAACTTTGTCTCGCACACTGCAAGATATGTCTTTGTCACACATGTTGTAACGTCGACCTGTTGCAGCGGACCAAGGTGAAGCCGAGTGAGCTGCATAGTTTCCTTGGCCTGCTCTCCAAATTCTTCAGCGTAAGTTAAATAATTGGCTTCATTGCAAGGAAGCAAATGATCCAGTATTGTCTGAATTTCGCCGCCGCAGAGAAAGCGGTATAGTGTGAACCGCATTGTTTCTAGAATCGTGGTAGTAAAGCGAACGTCTCATAAGGACAACTGCGATCCCATGTTTTATCTTGGACGTCGATGTACATGGATGTCATGTTTGTGACTGTCTTATATAGTCGCTCACTCAGTTCATTGCACTGCGAATGGTAAGCAGTCGTCGTTCGATGCCTGTAGTGTTGCTTAGTCGAAAAACTTCGTTCAGTGCAGTGAACATTGTCCTTTTGTCAGTTATCACTGTACATGGAGCACAGTGACGGAAAACAATGTAGTACATGAACAACTACGCTACCTCAAAAGCCGTTGCTTGTGGTATCGCCTTTGTCTCGACATTGCGAGTCGCTACAATCAGCTATTTGTTGCCGTAGGTTGACAGAGGAAAGGGGCCAATATTGTCTACGCCGAAGTGGTCAAATGGCTTGTTAGGTCGGCCATTTAATTGAAGTAATTCAGCCAGCTTGCTTGAAGGTGACTTTCGACACTGGAGTTCACTACAGTCTTTGACCTACTGCTTGACGCTTGCTGAAAGTCCGGGCCACTGGAATGTCTCGCTTACTCTGGCGTGTTTTCGCAAGTAGCCTAGATGGCCATTTGTGGACTCGTCATGACATGCGAAAATCTCGTCCTCCCGCATTTCACTCGGAACAACGAGGAGTTAAGGGGGGCTCGTAGAAAGGGAGTTTTTATTTACATGACATTATTGTGAAGGTAAGAAGAGGCCACCACACAAGATATGACAAAGTATAACGATGCTAGAGCCCTTCAAACAGTTAAGAGCGCCCAGGAAGCCATCATTGATTTCTTGTTCTTGACTGACAAAATGTATAGGTGCACGCAACAGTGTATCAGTGTCTTCGTGCTTCTGTGCAGGCTTATAGACGATGGTCACATAAAAATCACGTTGACGCAAGCTACACATGGACTAGTCATCCTTCGAGGTCACGTATGTTCACCAACCAGCAGAGGACGCGGTGGTGAGTCACCAGTTTGAATCGATGACCATAGACGTATGCTCGAAAATTGAGGATTGCCCGTATATGACAGTAAGACACTCTCCCTCTGTGCTCGTTTAATTCACCTCGACAAGGTAGAGTGAGCGGCTGGCATAGGCTATTGCTCGTTCTTCTCCGTGTCTATGCTGGACAAGCACTGCGCCGAGGACAATGTTGCTAGCGTCAGTATCTACCTCTCTGTCAGCATCATCGCCAAACACGCAAGAACGGGTGCTGACTGCCTCCACTGTCGTGGTTCGGCAAAAGCTGACTCCAACTCGGTAGCGGATAAAGACGCTGTGTCTCGTGAAAGTCGAGTGAGAGATCCCACTACCTTTGAAAGATCTTTAATATATTGTCGATATAGTCGAACAAGCCAAAAAGCAGCGAACAGCTTACTGGTTGGTATGAGTTGTAAATGCACCTACAGCACTAAGCTCGCCAAGACCGTGTCGGACTCTTCTCGCGCTTATTTGACTGAGGAACTTGAGCTCTTCATAACTAAATTGAAACTTTCCTGGTTTGAGCGTAAGATCTGCCGCTAGATTATTTCTAACACACTCCTCAGGCGGTAAAGATGTTGGAATGTTTCACATAAAACGACTACATCATCGAAGTACACAAGACAAGTCTTCCACTTCAGTCCAGTAAGCACAGTGTCAATCATTCGAGGGAAAGTTGCGGGTGCTGTACACAAACCAAAAGAAAGCACTCCCAATTCGCACAGGTGGTCGGTGGTCACAAAGGCCATTTTCTCACTGTCTCGCTCGTCAACTTCATCATAGTCCGGACTAAGACAGCCTGGTAAAAGTGATAGGTAGGTTGGACACACTGCTTGAGTACGTGCTACACTAAGAAAGCCATCTCCGCTACAAATCCCTGCAGCATGTTTGCGAATTCTAGTAGGCACAAGCCAGTGTCAAATTTAGCAGAATGGCCCAGAGCACACTTGGTCACACGTAAAGAAGTATGCACGCACTGAATGTCTGAGCACAGAGTTCATATGAATAAATTATCATCAAAACAGATGTCCTTCGGCCTTTTAGCATGAATCATGAATTTTATCTTGGAATCGGGACTTATTCTAATTTAGCGTGTCATTATTTTCATATGTGCTATCTAAGTTACAGCGGAGTACTCAAAATATATAGCATGCATACTTTCTACAATAGCAGAAATGAATAATCATGGTTACGTACTCATAAGAGAGCATTGTATTATTACGCGCCTATTCTAGAATGTATGAGCAAACAGATTAGGATAAAAAACTGAGCGCGTCTGCAAAACAAAAACAAAAAGAATTCAATCCTCGGCCAATTATCCAGAGTTAGTTTAAGTCACAGGTATAAGGTGAACAATTAAACAGTGATTACGTTTTCCTGATAGTCATTGTACTGCCTTGTCAGACTTACAGCATCTGTTCCTAACAACCAGAAAGATAATTGCAAATAGTATACTGTTCAGAAATTCTCGTTTCTACCCAGCGCTCCACTTACACACATTATGGTCTAGATCATGGAACCGAGTCGAGTGTCGAGTCACATCTCATAAAGCTGCAATGCAGGAGAGTGCATAGAAAACCCAGGTAAGGGGAGGGAATCTCTGCATGCAAAGAGGTAAAATTCTGCAAATCGATAATATTGTACAAAGCTGGAATGAAGAACATAATTATTTTAAGCGCACAAGTCAGAAGTTTGCATTATACAAACGCAGCTTACAGACGAAATACAGCAAAAAAACTCTTTCCATGCGTTTTCCGTGCTGTAGATTTATAGCCAAGTTTCAAATATATATTTGGATGTTGTTCACCGATAGACGGGCAAGTTTTTTGGTTTTGTTGTAAGTGCACTTGATTGATATTATGTGGGGTTTAACGTCCCAAAACCACCATATCAATATGAGAGACGCCGTAGTGGAGGACTCCGGAAATTTTGACCACCTGGGGTTCTTTAATGTGCACCCAAATCTGAGCACACGTAAGTGCACTTGATTTATCCCAACTATTTCTGAGAAAGTTTGTTCGGGGACACATTTACTGTCCAACAGAATGCTGTTATTATCTATGCAGTGTTCTCGTGGCAGCTTGCTAGTTTCTTGATGCTCGAGAAGACTGTGTGAGGCCGACGTAAAACACCACTGCGTATTTTGCATCAAATGCGCGTTCAAGCTAGTCATCATTCTGTAGGTGAGCGAGCTGAATTAGGGCAGACTTGTACCTTAACTGAGAACAATGTGAATAAATTGGATGCTACCCGAATATTCTCGACAGCCAGAAGAAGGCGAAGAAGTTCTAATGCAGCAGCTGTGCTAGGCCAGTTCCTATTGTTTCGATATTCTTCTCTGTCTGACAGTCCCTATCGCTCTCCTGGGCTTCGCACTCCACCCGAAATGACCTGCAGGCTCCCATTCATCTTGAAAAACACGTGAAGCGGACTTCTAGGCGCGCTGCGCCGTACCCGTCACGACAAAGAACATCACCGCCAGATGCACTCGATGCCGTATCTATGGCAGCTGTGGCAAGTACTACTCCTGCAGCCCCTGTGGAGAGAACTACAGACCGTTACACCGTAAACAAGCGATGGCACTATGAGCAGGACAGCTCCGATGTTTAGGAGGAAAATGAAGAAGATATGAACCAAGTGCCCTTCACGGTTGTGTCCTACAAGAAAACAAAAGAGGTACTGGCGTTCCTGTCATCTTCCGACCTACCGTGGAAGGCTGAAGCTTATAGAAGGTCAACCCTAACATTGCGGCATCAGCGGTTGTAACGTCGGCCCAAGAGAAAGTTCTCAACCATCGCGTCAACAGGGATAGAAGCTGGTGGTTACAGTGTCAACCTTACACGCTGCAATCGTTTGCTCACTGAGACTGAACTGGCTGGCGTAGCTGTAAAAGCCCGAGTTCCGTACTCATACACGGCGAACTATGAGAAAATACAAGATGTCTCTCTGAGCTACTCATATGAAGAACTACAAGACTATCTACGGGATCAATGAGTCGTTTTAGCGAGGAGGCTCACTACCTTCTCCCCCGAAGAGGGAGGAAATGTCAAAGAGGTACGTCGTCGATCTATCATTTTGGAATTTAGCAAGAGTTCACTGCTACCTTCTGCTTGGCTTCTGCTACCTTACGCTTGGCTTCTGTAGTTACCTGGTTGCCGAATACGTTGGGGCAGCTACACAGTGTTACAAGTCTCAAAGGAATGGTCACATATTGAGACAATGGACAGGCCCTGTGCGCTGCAAAGTGTGTGCTGGGCCTCATTAGCACAAGGAATGAACGACAAGAGCACGACCTAAATCTGTAAACTGTGGTGGCCCACACCCGGCCCCCTAAAGAGGATACATAAAAAAGAAGGCTGCTACCCTCGCACGCAGGTTGGAGTAAGCTTAAGAGAAACCACCAAGGCGGAAGGGACCACCGCCTAACCCTGATATGGTATTCACGAGTATGAAAAACGTCTCCCAGTAACAACCACCACAAAGCCAAAAGACACCTGCTAACGCGTAAGCAGATGTTACTAAAAAGAGACATGGGAAATCCATGGGCTTGTTGTCGTCATCGAAATCATCGCAACGTACCTAACAAGACCTACCCAGCCAGCAGTATCGTCACCAGTCTCTGTCGCTGACACACGACAAGGAGATCTGCGAGAGACAGCAACACGGACACACCGACCAAGATGTCACACGCATACTGATTCCGATGTTGTTTGCAGCCCTCGAAGCCCTTGTCCGTGCAAATTCCTCGTCAAGAAGTTTTCCGGAGTGTTGAAGCAATCCTTGCGATGGAGCCCCTGGTATTGTCATCCCACGCACCACAGGGGCGCATTTCTTCACAGTAGCAATCATGGCTTCCCCAACAACATCGCCGCCTGAACTGAAAATACATAAAATATTTAGTTAGCACATGCATCATATTCCAGTGGAACGCTCGCGGGATTCGCTCAGAACTTTCGGATTTCCGACAGCTGGTGCGAGCGTACCGATTCCTTTTGATCGTCATCTCTGAATCACGAGTAGGATCATATTTCAGAAGGAACAAGTATTATTTTCATCATTCAAAACGACTTGGTCTTATCAGCAGCATACTCATACGCATTAGCAGAGGTATCCGGCCTCCGAGATTGACATCCCACCCCAGAATGACAATGAGTATGCGTTGGCCTTCACATCAATTGGTTAACAAGAATACACACTCATTGGAGTGTACCTGAAACCAGGCAAGCATTTGGATGCTTCAAGACTTAAAAATTTGATTCCAAGAACACCTTCTCCACACATCGATTGTGGAGTCTTCAAAGCCCACTATGAAATTTAGGGCAGCTCACACACTTGTGCGCGAGGAGCCAAGCTCGCAGAACTATTCTCAAGACATTCCATTGAACCTCTGAATGACACCGGTATAATATATCTACGAGGCTTTTCTACTACCAGTAGCATCGACGTCACTTTCGCAACAAGCTCAGTTGCCCGTAACTTTCACTGGTGCACCGACTTGGAAAAGCGGGGGAGTGATCGCTACCCAATCATGATATCAGCTGTTAGTGTGAACATGTCATCAAAAATTTATTTACAAGATCTACTAATTAAATGAAGTTTTTTCATTCCATTCGAATTAAGTTTTTTTTATTCCATTCCATCTACTAATTGGGATGCATTCAAAGACGCTGCTAGCAAGGGAATTACTGCTGCCACCAAGACGAAGAAGTACTCACTACGATGTCTCATTGCCTAAAAGCATGCACACGTCTCTCAGCTAAGAAAGACAGATTTCCGTCAAACGATGAGGAATTCAAAAAAAACTGTTTGCTATTCACACGCGAGCTGAAAGGAAAGTATTGCGCACAAAGCGTTTTGAAGACCTTCGAGCCTGCTGACGGGCACAACGTCATATCAGGCGTTACCTGGATAAACGTAGCTGGCAAAGATGGTGCGACTTTTGCTCCACACTGAACGTTCATCAATCGGTAGCCAAAATATGGTGGGTCTTGAGAGGGATCCGACCCCCACTCCAACAGCTTCACCCTTTCACCGCGCTTTTCCTTCATAAACGGAAATCCCCCAAAGAGCTGTCAGAAGGATACTGCACGCTGTTATCATCAACTTCAATACCCTGGAGCTCTTCCGCAAACCAGAAGTCTGACTTCTCACGAGAGACAGTGCCAGCATTGGATTTGTCATTCACAATTGAAGAACTGAACACCACAATCAGCGAATCAAACAGGCATACATTACCCGGTCACGATGAAATAAGCTATGAGACCATCGCAAAGTTACCCCACCCCTCCCGCCTACAACTCCTAGAAGATTATTATTCTTCATGGCTGTCTGGCGAAGTTCCCGCAGAATGGAAAGTCACTAAAATAGTGCCCATTTTGAAACCTTCAAAGCAGCCAACAAGCTACGCCTCTTTCCGACCCATCGCCCTGCTGAGCTGCGTTGGCAAGCTTATGGAGCGGATGGTTCATAAATGGATGACTTGGTTTTTAGAAATCCATGACAAATTTCCGCAAGAACTGAACGGATTACGTCGAGACAGATCAGCTATCGATATTGTCATCACCCTCGTCTCTTCACTTGAAGAGGACCTCTTTGCAGGACGCATTCCAATAGCTATCTCGACATCAAAGCAGCTTTTGACTCGGTCTTTCACCGTGCTACTCTGGCAGCCATGATCAGTCTTGGCCTTGGAGGAAGACTGTATAAATGAATTAAGAGCTATTTAAAAGAACGGATGATATATATGTGCACTCCAAATGGTCTCACACAGTTCTGCGCAATAGAGAAGGGTGTTCCCCAGGGAACAGTGCTCAGTCCACTCCTTTTCAGCATCGCCCTGATACATATAACGAGGACATTGCCGCGAGGAGAGCACATCACAATTTACTCCGACGATATCTGTATCTGGAGTGCTCCAAGTTCGCGTTTTGTTACCAAACAACGCCTTCAAAAAGCTTTACAGCACCTCTACACGTATTTGGCTGCCGGGGTATGCACTTTTCTCCAAAATAGAGCACAGCCATCGCAATCACGAGAAAGAAAATGACCAATTATCCGCACCTCCTCGATGGCCGGCCACTGACCTATGAATGGTCTCAGCGATTTCTTGGAATAGACATCAATAGAAGTGTTCTATAGTCTCCTCAGGTGAAGAAAGTTCGAGCGAGAATAGATGCAGCATCACAAATTTTCAAACTCATGGCGGGAATACGATGGGGATGAAGTGCCGATCAATGGTCCTGCTTGAGCAAGCGTACACTGAAGAAACATTGCGTTATTGCCCACTTGTGCTTCAGCGATTATCACAAACTATCAAGAGAACTTTAGAGACCACACGCGACAATTAACTACGAATCTGTCTAGGCCTTCCGAAGAGCTCATGATGCTCGGGAACTATAGCGAAAGCGGGATATCTTCCGCTAGATGTCATCTGCACTGAAGAATTATTGCGCACTTATTTCCGCCATGTCATACATCGGAAGAAGCATTTTCTGTACTGCATACAATTCACACAGAGCAATTCAGCATTCGGCCAAGCAGTGCCGATGCAGCAGTTTACTGCTATAGACAGCCGAAGAAGTTGATGCCTCCAAGATTTCCTCCGTGGACGCTTTCACCTCTTCATATTGAACAGTGTGTCCCAGGAATCAATGAAGCGAAAAGACGTATTGCACAGACCGCACTGCTGCAGACAACTGTCTTCTACTTAGCCCAGCTTTACACTTAGCATTCTCATATTTATACTGACGCCTCAACTACTAGTGAGATCTCGTCATATTGCCTCTATGTTCTGTCTACAAAAGAAGGTCTATCCTATCGGGTAAAACGCCGGGAATCATCAACAATAGCAGAACTTCATGGAATTAGAAGCTGGGTTGGCGGCAACGCAGCATTCCGCTGACTTTATTCTCTTGCGTGGGCAGGTATCTACGAATCCGGCACGAAATCACCGTGAATCCGCCGCAGCACTGTAAAGCGGTCAATAGAAGTGTGTGCTCCTATCACGAAGAAATCAACAGACTGGCTGTATCATCACAGTGCTACGTGCCACCAGTAACCAACGCCGCCTGTCCATCTACAGCAGAACCTTCTTCTGGAAGCTAGATAAGCTGGGCTCATCGCGGAACCCTTCACTTGGCAGCTGGGTTGGTGGCAACGCAGCATTCTCGTGACTGCATTCTCTTGCGTGCGCAGGTTGGTTGAGCTTCCATAACTGAAAACAATTTCACTTTTCTTTTTTGTCGCACCCATCGCTGCCAAACCAAAATGCCCACTTGTGCTGAGCTATCTACAGACTTGGAATCATTACGCAAAGAAGTTGGGGAGTTGCGTAACAGTGTCGCCATGTTTAATAACATCTTTGAAACAATGAAAACTAAGAAGGAAAGCCTGTTCAAAAAAAATAAAGAGCTGTCTCGAACAAAAGTGCAGCTAACGACACAGATTGCTGAATCGCAGCAATATTCACGCATGAACAATGTTGAAAATGAAGGTGTTCCGGAGACAAAAGCAGAAAGCTGTGAAGCAATTCTGCAACAGATCGCAGATAACATTGGTTGTCCTGTGAGCCCTGCTGAGATAGGTGTGGTGCATAGGGTCCCCGCTAAAAGTGGCTAGAATATTATTGCGCGTTTTTGTTCACGACAAAAAAAAAGCTTTAATTTGCTTCAAAGGCAGAAAAGCGCGTCTGACAACCTGGTTTATCAGCATGATGAATTAGGATAAGCCCATATTTGTAAACGATCACCTAACACCAGAGAACAAGCGGCTCTTTGCTCAGGCATTGGCACTCAAGAAAGAAAAGCAGTGGCAGTTCCTATGGGTTGACAATTGCCACATCAAAGCAAGAAAGTCCACGGACAGCCGAGTGTACCGCATCTCTGGTGTTAGTGATCTGGCTCTTTTTTCCAAATAGCATTTAAACATCCATGATGATTGTAAACCATCATGGCGACACACACTGTCCTGGAACTGAAGCAACTTTTTAGTTCGTTTGTTTCTCATATTTCAATCATGCACTTTAACACCCGAAGCTTACCGAAAAATTTTGATGATATGGTTAATTTCCTTTCTTTAACCGATCATCACTCTTCGCTCATATGCATCCATCAGAAGCATAGTTATCTTCAGCTGATGATAACATGTTTTCCATTCCGGGCTATCGTGCTGAATTTTTTCATCGCCTCGGTGTCTATCATGGTGGATCAGCCATATTCATTTCTAACGCATTGTCATATAAACGACGTTCTGATATCGCGTTTTCTGTGTCAAAATGTGAATCAGTCTAGCACGAATTTGACCGTGATTTCCTTCCATCTAACAAAAGAACTATCATGGGTTCAATTTATCGGTCCCCATCATCATCTTACGGTCACATTCGTGTTGAACTTGATAATATACTAAGCTCGTTTATTGCCCAAAATTATAACGTGATCATTTTAGGCGACATTACAATGGCATTACAAATATTAAGGACGGTTCTTGTGCTGAATACTCTAACTGCTTCATGGGTCATGAGCTGTCATCTCTGCTGGATTCTCCAACACGATGTCCTCATTCTGGTCGGAACACGCGTATTGACCATATACTCAGTAACGTTACGTCAGTTCAGAAGGCCGGTGTGGCAAATTTTAATTTAACAGATCATTATTCAATTCTTCTGTTAATAAAAACACAAACTAATTGAAAAAATAAAATGGTCAATGGGTGTCGTTTCGATTCTGCGAAATTCGTTGATTTGGTATCCTGCTTTGTCGGGGGGAAACTATCGCAAGAACCTTGTGATAATAAAGCGTTTAGCACCTTGACTGACAAACTAACAGGTATCATAAACTCGTGTACATCTGTATCCACCATATCGCGTTGGTACTCAGCCCCTAGAAACCCATGGATTACTAGAGGACTGCTGCGTAGCATAAATAAAGAAGATAACCTTTACAAAAAAGTAAAACTTCAGCCGTTCAACCTGTCCCTCATGACCCGCTTAAAACTGTATTCACACTCATACTGTCCTACCCAAAAAAGCCTAACGAACCTACTATCAAAATAAAGTGCTCGAAAATGGAAATGACAGTAGAAAAAATTGTAACGTAATTAAGGAATTCTTACACCTTGATCAACCAGATGCACTTGAGACCGAATTTCGTATGGCACCAGCGTTCTAACTTGCCCTGTCACTATCGCCAATTCTTTTATAGATAAATTTTTCAGCAAATCAGTATCTACTGTCACTAACTTGCCTTCGTTGTCTCGCTTGTCTCACTCTTCTTTCTTAAAACCCACTTCACCTGCTGAGGTTCTTTGCACTATAACAAGTTTGAAGACGGCAGGATGTGGCCTCGATTCAATTTATCCAGCTAAATTAAAACTTATTGTTCGTGAGTTATCTTCTGTGCTCTCAAAGCTTATTAACACCGCATTTCGTTCAGGCATTTTTCCTACAATCCTCAAACAAGAAAAAGTAATACTCGTATTCAAAAAGGGACACCGAAAAGTTTTTTCTAATTATCGCCCTATAACGATCCTCCCATCCTTTAGTAAGGTAATTGAGAAGCTCATTGTTAATCGCCTATTGGACTACCTAACAACATTTAACCTTTTGTAACATAAGCAGTTTGATTTTCGTGCTCAGTTTTCTACCGAATTAGCACTGTTTAAACTTACAGATAGCATAAAACAGTCCATCGATAAGGGGCCCTGGGCAGGGGCATTATTTATAGATTTAACTAAAGCCTTCGACACTATAAACCACTTTATTCTGTATGCTAAACTTAATTCCTTGGGAATCTGTGGGCCTACTTTAGCCCTTTTACAAAGCTACCTTGCTAACAAAACCCAGGTTGTCAATTATGGCGGTGTTTTATTCTCGCCAATAATAACAAACCAGGGAGTCCCACAAGGCTGAATTCTGGGACCTCTCATGTTTCTTATCTACATTAACGACTTACGATCATAACTTAACTCATCTGACTGCATCCTTTATGCTGACGATACCACGATATTTTCTAGTGGCATAGATCTTAACAATCTGCTAGCAAAATCAAACACTGATGTCGCGAAACTTGTTTCATGGTGCAAAAATACCTTATTGAAAATCAACCCTGTTAAAACAACTTTTATGTTATTTCACTTGTCCCAAAAAAGCGTTACGATTTCACCCGAAATATACATTGATAACTGCGTCATCAGCCCATCAAAGTTCACTACTTTTCTAGGTGTCACATTAGACCCTCAACTCAAATATAACATTCACGTGAATTCTGTCATCAAGAAGACTGCTTTTGGCATCCGCATAGTCATTCGCAAAAGGCATTGTTTTCAGCAACACATTTTTAAATCACTTTACTATGCTTTCATTAACAGTCACCTAACCTACTGCATTTCATCCTGGGCCAATACCTACGCCACACACCGAAGATCTCTCATTCACCTTCAGAAAAGAGCAGTTCGAATTATCACACATAGTTCTTACACAGCATCAGCAGCACCCCTCTTTAGCACTTTCGAAATTCTACCGTTCATTTCCACCTTTCAACTCAAACTTGGAATTTTATTATTCAAAAGTAGAGTCGGTGACATTCCCCCTGACATACTTCCCCTCACACATCTCCACAATACTAATAACACACGGTTTTCTGGTTATGGTAGCCTTCTGCTTCCAAAAGTAAGCACTAACTACGGCAAAATGACAGCCTTGTTTTCTGCAATTTTTTTCTGGAACTCACTACAATCAATTATTAAATCAAGCCCCTCATTACATTGTTTCCGGCGGAACCTAAAACAGTTCTTACTAACAACATGCGACACCTGAATATATATATATATATATAATAAATATAATATATATATATAATGTATGTATATATATATATATATATATATATATATATATATATATATATATATATCTGTGTGTGTGTGTGTGTGTGTGTGTATGTTTAAATACTGTTATATGCATTTATGTGTACGTGTATAGGTTCTGAAGTGACACTGTATTAGTTAGTGATATGTATATGTTATGTTATAGTCATCTCCTGTTTTTTCACTTACATGTAAACATTTTGAACTACCATAAGTTTCAATAATAATTTTCATTACGTTCATTTTGTTTAATTCGCTTGCTCTTTTTCTCTTAGTTGCCAATCTTTGTTCCATATATTTTATACATGAATGCACGGGAGGTCCCCCTGACAGTTTTTACTTTGGGACCTCCTTCTGTATTATATCAACGTTTTACTTGCACTGTATTGTACTGAATAAAAAAACACATTCAAAAGAAGCAGTCCTGTACATTGTGCGTCAATCGCTGAATCAATCACCTGTCGCTGAATCAGTGATCTTCACCGACATTAAGGGAGCTCTACAAATACTATTCAGCCTCTTAAAGAAAACAAATTTTCACCCGATTTCATTTATTATAGCATACTTACATCACTTGGCTATTTTCGCGGGTCATGTTATCACATTTCAATGGATACTGGCTCATTGCGGAATACTGGCCAATAAAAAAGCAGATGAAGCGGCCCGCTAAGAAATTCAAAAGCAAAATTATAGGTGGACCTACTTAACTAAATCATATGCTTTCCAGCTGGCTAAAAGGTTTGCTTCCGAAGACAAGAAGAGTCTGTGGAACCTCCTGACACATCATTCTGCTTCGTCCACTTTGTCGACCCACATCTAAAGACTAGAGTCCCATCCCAATTCTCTCGACACCTGGAAACTCTCTACAACCATCTCCGGCTAAACAGTGCTTATGGAAAGAATTTACGGTATCACGTCGGTCAAGTAGACAGTCCTTACTGTAATAACTGTGACTGCATAGAAACTGCAAAACATATCTTGTTATAGTGCCGAACGTACACCGATGAGCGAGCGCTCTATGGACACTGCATGCATCTGTTAACCCAAAGAACTTTATCAGTTGATAGGGTCCTGGGCACTTTCCCAGCTTCACGCAACAGAGGCAAGCGATGAAACTTTTATTCGTGTATTTAGACAATATACGTCCACTAGATAACCTGTAGGGGCACCTCGAAAACTGAAGTCATGCTGTACGCACACGTTCCCGCCTGAGAGACAGAAAAATATCTGTATACTTAATCTTTTTCTTTCAATTTTATTTCTTAATATTTTTCTCTCTCTCTTCTTGTATTTCAGTCCCCAATCCCCTTCCCCACTCAGAGTAGCAAGTCAGCGACACACACACACGCCGGCTATATCCTCTGCTTTTCCATAAAGAGCTCTCTCTCTCTCTTTCGCGAGAGCCAAAAAACCTACTTTTACGCTCCCTGTTTACTCCCTTTCCTCTTTGCAATGTTTGACAGCTTTGTTTTTTGTTATGAGCGGCGTCTTTGTGCCTTCCACGGAACTTTTGCAGCAAGGAACATGACAAACATTAAACTGACTGGCCTGCTATGAGTAGAAAAGGGCTCAGTTTTCAATCAGAAGCTTCAATGCCTGCGAGCAAGCCAAAAACGGGAGAAGGAGGAACGAAGAAACGACAAGAACATAGAAGTTAGCCATCTTTAGACAGGCTGGGTATAACATGCTCTTGGGAAAATTGTACGTGGAAATAAATATGATAGAAAAGAGATGTTAGGAAAAATAAGGCAGCAAGAAAGAGTAACATGAAGGAAAAAAATTACGGAGTTGCTCAAAGCGACTCTCCTGTTTTACGCAAAAAAAACGTATTAACGCTTTCGAAGCCTTCTGGACTGAAGATGGACTCGGCCAGTGGCTCAGTGGCTTTTATTGTGACAAAGACTAATTATTCAATCTGCAATACCCACAGCTCTGACGAAGCAATCGTCCATTGTCTAAGTGTGTGCACCTGTTTTAATCCATCAAAGCAAGCACAGTCCTCCAACAGAAAAGATATTTTTTGTTTAAAGACGATATATAGTCTTTCTTGGGATAGTTGAACGCAAACGTTTTGCTGCGTATTTCTGTCTGTCTGTCTGTCTGTCTGTCTGTCTGTCTGTCTGTCTGTCTGTCTGTCTGTCTCTGACACAGAACGGTTCATGCAGCCGGGCAAAGTTTACGCACTTCTTAAATGTCCAGTCATCTTAAAATGATGGTTGCGTTCCTACCGGTTAAAATTGTCAATCAAAAAGCCGATATTAGGCACATCTGATGCGTAAAGTCACTATGTAAATGTTAGGTGCTCTTTGTTTACTATAAATTACATAGATACGTGATTCTAATAACCATAGTGTTTATGAGACGGCGCTGAAAATGGGAACTATGCACGACAGAGGGCTGGCAGTACACTGTCGTCTTTTGACTATATTTCCAGCAAAGCATGGAGGTACGTGACCAATTTTTCGGAGGAAGATCTTCCCATGGTTCCCTCTTGTTCTCAGTCAAGGAAGAAATAAAGCGAAAATGTGACCAGTCTAAGTGTGAAGCTACGGTACTATGTCAATTGGAAGTCATGTCTCTGTGTTCGTATACAACCCTTAAACATTTTAGCTTGATTAGAGTGTACTAGAAGTGCGCGCAATTGCTGAGGACAGGAAAGATCACACAAATACAGGACAGGGTGCGTATTTCTGTGTTCCTTCCTGTCCTCGTCGAGCTTTTTCTACCAAGCTTTAAGATTCCGAACTAAGTAGCACTACAACGCAATTTTTTCAAGGTATAAAGCCTTAGCGGTGGTAAAAAAGTGTCATGAAAAAAAAGCTTTCATGAACGAAGTGACAAGGGTAGAGCTGGTTCTCACGTTGTGTCGGTGGCTGCATTATCTTACGGTGGTACGAAAGCCTACTCTCTGGCAGCTAGATTATGACTCCCACAAGATTAGGGACACTTCTTCAACTTACAACGATATAAAATACACATTTAGCTCACACGCAAGGCTCACTTCCTTCCACATTTATGGCTGAAAAAGGCTCATGGTTTCCCACTTCGGCCTATGCCAAATGGGTAATTATCCTAACCCATCCCAACTTATCCTAACCCACCCAGATATTTGTATGAACAGTTGTCCCTCACGAGGAGAAATACCAGCTTCAGAACATGTTGTCCAGTGGTTCATATATGACACACTAGAGTCAATAACGACTCTCAGCCAAGTGGATGCAACCTTTCATAGTCTTTTTCTGGTCAACCAACATTCGGCTGTTCAGCAGGCCCATGATGCGCTGGAGAGGCTTAGTCATCTGGTCTTTACGTGAGAGCGGCCCGCTGCGTGTTCGAGCACGCACGACAGGTTTTCAAAACACTTATTCATACAATGTTTTACCTAAAAAGTGCTCTAATGATGCAATTTTTAGCATTGTCTATGTAAATGACTGCTTTGGCACTCGCAGGACATGTAGACTTACTCAACGTGAAGTTGAAGCTATTGTGCATATCGACTTGAAGTTGACGTGTGGGCGAAAGGAGACGTGCAATATTGGTTATCCCAGAAGGCAAAATATTCTAGATGATGACCTATCATTGCTTTGTTACGGGTGATTAACGTATTGAGCATGAGAGTATATCAAATGATGAGGGGAATTTATTGTCAATATCGAGTATATAATGAAGATTCCGCAGGTTTCACCGCAAACACAGGTGCAGTTTCCTCTGCCATTGTCATAGCAATACGGCTTTGGCTTCATCCCATTGCAGTTAGCATAACAGGTAGCACTATCTGCATAAAAAAGGGGGCAGGGGGGCGCTGTTCATTGTATTGTACAATGTTTGAATTTTAATTGTGATTCCAGGTATTACTTTTTTATGTACTGAAGTTGCAACTTTTTTACGTGTTGTTGCTATTGTAATGATGTTTATGAAAGACGGACTGGTGAACTGCTGCAAACAATAGCCTTGAATGTAGGGCTGGTTGGGAAGGTGGCATCCTTAGGCATAGCACCTGAACAACAAAATGGAAGGTTACAGAAGGGACACAGATGAGTGTGGACTCGCTGCCGAAAAGCTTCAAATTGGTCACGCAGTTATATATGAAATAAAGCTGTTCAATGGTATAGATCAGAGCTCATCTGCGTCTCTTCTTTACTTTTCCGTCTTTGTCGTGCTCTCATGGAACCCAAAAATACTGCCAAACGCATCCAAGAGACGAGTGTCTGCTATCAACTAGGTGGCCGCTGTGGCCAACCCAGGCCACTGTGGCCCTTACCACGTTGGCATCCAGACTGGTGGTTGGAAGACCGGACTCGCTCAAGGCCGGCTGAGTGATCCTGTCCTCTCCCAGCTGCTCGCTACACCACCCATCAGCTGGACGACCGGAGCCACAAAGATATAGCAGCTCGCCGACGTAAAAACTCGGGTGGCTTTCGATGTTTTGCACTCCTGGGGAAGAACCCAGTCTGCCTCAACTATCCGCAGTTTTTTCTGTCATACTCGCCAATGTTCTTTTTTCGCACGCGCCCATTCAATTTTTTGCGTGTCCGCGCACACGCCTGATCTTTTTTTTCTACCTCACATTTCTTTTCCTGCAAACCTTTTGTGCATTTCTTTTCTTCTTTGTGTTCATGTACCATTCTTCTTGTCATTCCCCACAGTACCTCACGTGCTGGTCCTAGCTACGTTAAACGTTATCTGACGCGTGTCGCATCCAAGACCACAAGCGTTTGGCATCTCCAATCAAGTCTCTTTTCCCGACGTCTTTACGAGGCCTAGCATTCGCTTTCAGCTGTCACATGAAAAATCTTTCTGGCCTACTAGCCTACACCTGTCGTCTATTGCTCGCAGACTCGGTGACCATCTTCAAAATATGACCATACTCGTGTGCAAAGCTCGGACTGAATGGCTTGTTCACAACTCCCTCTAAAAGTTATGTCCTTTGTCTAAGATCAGAAAAAACTCCTTAGCACACGAATAACTTGGTCATTTTGGGCTTTTCGATTGACATCACACCGCACACCTATTAATAAACTCACATCTCTACCAGGGCGTCCCGCTTCTTGCACATTCGGCTTCACTGATGAACTCCTGCTGATTTAATCCCATTAAACAAGGACTCCCATGGCATACACCGAGATTATCATTTTTGGGTGTATTTTTGGAGGATTGAAGCGGCAATGGTCACCTATAGCTGAAACCTAATGCATTGCCGTTGTGAGAGATTAGGCAACGGATCTTTTCATCACTCGGGCATCGCCTAGTTATTCCAGTGACGTCACTGACTCTATCCAAATATCTTTTTCAAACTTGACGCCCCTCAGCGGTTTTTAAAGATGGATGGATATATTTGCTTTCGCGTGAAGTAGAGGACAGGCTTCATGTTAGTTCAAGTCAGCATAAGCTTACTGTCGCTTTTCTTCCACAGGCGAACCGACTGACCCAGTGCACCACCCGAACACGAACGCATGTGTTGTACGAGCATGTTCCTACCAAATGTCTGAAAAGGCACAGTCCAGCTGTGTATAATTCTTCAGAGCAAGAACCGCTGGTTATAGGTCGTTGTGCTTTGCACTCGCCCAGCATATCGTGTTACATCCTTCAGCTGCAGCCACGCCTACTGAATGCACCAGTACGCTAATTGTGCAAGATTGTGCGGCTCACCTACAATATAGTAACTGGTTGTTCTAAAAATAAAAGCTTCATTTTTATTTTGTGGTTGACAAAGAACTGTGCTGTGCACTCAGGCGCTCTTGTTTTTTCTTTTGTCACTATACCGCACATCGGTTCAAACAGTGGTCGACCTACTGGTAATGTGTATTGAAGCAGTACTAAATGCTCAGATTCTGACCAAGAACTTAAACAGTCTTTTTAATAAAAATCAGGTTTTCCAGGCAGTGAACGTCACGTGCGCATTTATATCAACGCAAGAGGCCCGCCTGGAACGGTATCATTCTCTGTGTGCGTCACTAAAATCGTTCGGCATGAAAGAGCGCCATGCCGGAATGGTTATAAAAAATGAACATGGAGTTGCCTTGTTGTCTGACATATATACAAAACTCGTGCCTGAAAATTAGCACATGAGGACAGTCGCTTGCAGAAGTTTTGAAGAAAGGCATAAAAAATTTTACTGTAAAAGTAAGCTTCCTCGTCTGCTGTGACATGGCCGTCAGATATCGAATTGCTATTATATCATGCAATTCCCGAAACAAGTTTGAGCAAAGTACTTTCTTGCATGAAAGAAAACGCAGTCTGAATGATGAAGAGTGGGGTGAAGCATGCGTCCATCCATTCGTTCTTGCTTCCGTCCGTTCATGCATCTGTCTGTCTATGCGCCCATCCGACTGTCCGTGCGTGCGTCTGTTCGTGCGTCTGTCCCTGCGTTCTCCCATGCATCCACCCCTGCGTTCGTCAATGCGTCCGTCCGTCCTTACAGCCATCCGTGCGTCCGTCCATGCATCTGTCTGTGTGTCCGTTCCTCCATCTAATCAACACTCCAAGTACCACCATCTCGCATCTTTTTATCATATATTTCGCATATAGAACCACCGCCATCCAGCGGACATTGCAAGGACTAAACGAGAGGTGGCACACGCACACTTTCTTACGGCTTGCGCTTCGTGTCTACTTCCCAACTTTAACCACCTCGAGTTCATGGCTTATACTAGTTCACTGTATTCATGGCACTGCGGCTCAACGCTCGACAAACCTTTCTAAAACCAAGGAGGTTACGCCCAGCGAGTGTAACGTAGCAACCATTTTTTGTCAGATAGTGCTCAATGTACATGACAATGGCTGCTAATGGGGAATGAGAGACAGGAGAATTCGGGTTTTATGTAACGCGCACGCTGCGAATTTTTTATTGTTCAACAATGCACAGGAGTAATTTCCCATCGGCACCACCTTACAGGTCAAAAAGTAAGTCTGGTTACGCACTATGAAGAGGGACGAACGGGTGCCGGTTTAAGGAGCTTCGCCCCTAAAATTCAGTAGATACAATAAAGGAGTCAGATCGTTATGGTGACGTGTAGTACTTCGCAACTAGAGCTCAAATTTGACACAAATTGGCATTGTATATCCTAGAAAGCTCAATTTTTGTTTATCATTGTGCATATGAGCATAAAACACCGCCAGTGTGGCTTACTTTCAGAGTTAGTTGCCTGTCCAATATAATGGTTGGTCCACTTACGCGTATCTGTCTGCAGTACCTGTAGCATCACAAATAACAGGAGAGTGTACAAAAAGTACCTAAATTCAATCTTTGGCTGCAAAGAAATCGTACAGAAGATTAATATTCTTGTTCGCCGAAAATTTCACACCATCACAACGCATGTTGACTTGAAATCTTTGAAACTAAGTTTGATCATAATTTAGGTACAAGTTACCCACTAAAATAAAAGATCTAAATACTTCATGAGCTTCTGAGGAAAAGCCATAAACGACACTTATTTTTGCGTCCCGTACTGAATACACTCAACGTCATTTACGTCTAATGACCTATTCTTAGCAGCGCATATCAATTGACGTTATGAGTGCAGTGAAACAATTGTGTTATTCTTTTTACACGACATCACGTGGGCGTTTGAATGGAGTTGGGGGAATACGAAAAATTTCTGATATAATTCGTTCATTCTTAGTCATATCAGTTAAATAGCCAGCCTAACAAGATGGTGTGTGAATTGGAGGCAGAAATGAAAAAGAAAAATTCTGCACTGCGACAAGAAAATGAAGCATCGTCCCTGTAAAGCCACCTGCTAACTTCGCAACTTCAAGTTCTATCATTTGGACCTATACGCAAGTGCACTAGTGTTTTTTTTAACTTTAGTATATAAAAACATAGCCCTTTTGGCTAGAAATTATGCAACTTGGCAGTCCTATAATGTAGCTGATTGAGTGTCGTGGATTCTTCCGCTGTGATAAGTGCATTTAGATAAGAGTTGGTTAAATAAGGTATTGTCATTAAAAAGGATTTTTGCAAAATATTTTCTAGTCTTCATGGAAACTTTATTGCTGAAAACTAGAAATACGTTAACCGGCACAAAAATCAAAATACAAATAATTAAAATCACGTAGGGCTGGATCAAACACAGATACAACGCTTGTAACGTGAAATTCAAGGCAAATAAATAAGCACCTAAGAATAAATAAATGAGCACCAAAGCACTTGAGCATAGTTATATGTGTTTTTAATTATACTTAAGGGAGGACGAAATAATTCTGTTAATATTATATGTTTTTCACTGAGGTCAGATAAATTGCCAGACAAACGAGTTAGGGCTCCAAGATTACTCCACACGAAGGTATATGTTGGTTACAATTTAGTGAGCCTGTTATTTTATACTTTATTTCTTCGTCCTTTACATTACAGTAAATGAACTGTTATTCAAAACATCCCTATTCAGAATTAAATGCTTTCACTTAGAAGAATAAAGGAGACATTACCGTTTTTGTGTCCAGGCCTAAAGTATCGCGAAAACATCTGCCATGATGAGACAGTTGGCAGTATTTCCGCCTGTCGTCCAAAGAGTTTGTTTTTCCAGAAAGGTACCGGTCCTTGCTCATGGTACCTCGTACATCTTCCAATCGCTTCATAGCGAGATTTTTGCGTGCTGTCGTAAGCTGAGTGCCTATGTGAGACACCGCCTTCAGTGAAATACAAAGGAAATGTCAACACTAAATTGTGCGGCGATGTTATACGAATAAAGTGGAGTGGCTTTGTGGTGAAAGTATTGTTTCATGACCTGGCGAAGGCACGTGTCTTTCATATTATTGCTTTCCGCTAAATATGTAACAATACATGTACCTGCTTTGATTCTCACGAGTCCGTGAAATGACGCTGAAAGGGCAAAGCTGCTGTCCCACAATGCTGTTTTATATTGAAATGACGAGATCTTCCTCGAAAATACCAAACCTCATAACTCTTTTTTTATATTACGCAGATACTAGTTGCTATTTCTTGTCTTGATGCCTTCTTTGTTCACAATGGTAATAAAGATATTTAAAGCAAAAGAGAATCCAATATGTGACCAAAAGTAATATTTTTGCAACCCCACATTATTGTGGTTCATTTTATATTCTTTGGGTATTTTTGGTTATTTTCAGCAGCCTATATTTATTACGTCTCCCCTCAGGACAACGCAAAATGAGCTCTTTATATTTTTACCAATACATTTTACTTTAATCAGGTGGTATTACATGTATATTTTTGTACACTTTAGAGAATGTACGCCTATCCAAGCAACAAGTCTCACTCTCATCTGCTCTTGTTGTTATGTTTTTTCATTACAACTGTAAGCATCATTTGCTTATGTACATTGCTAGTCCATGCATATTTTCATTGCAATAGAACCCTAGCGGTAATGGCAACGAATCTGATGTAAGGACCGTTTCAACTTGGATTTTGACTGATGGATAATAGGATATTAACTGGGCAAAACAACCAATTCACATCTAAGTAAATGGTGCTCCAAGAAAGCCTACTGATATTGTCACATTACTTTGAAAGCAGAAACAGAGGAATAGTTTGAAAACGCGGTCTTATATTTTCAGTTTTATCACTATATCGACTAAAGGCGCACTCGTTTGGATTCTGTATTTTTTGTGTTACGTTGTATTTCTTCGAAAAAAATACATTGGTGTGCTCGTGAACTTTGCCTACAAGTGCAAAACGCAGTGGTTTAGATAGCCACGCTTGAACCGCCTTCTGATTCACCAGCTGGACTTTAGCTGTCTGTGGATGTGTTAACCGTGTCGCGAGAAAAATAAGATTTCTCCACTTTACACCACCTTGAATTACCTACTGCACCTGCGATTACTCATTTACATTTAGCTATAATTGCTTAATTTACGAACAAACGAATTACTCACCCCGTAACCGTAATGAACTGCATGAACTCGATATGCCGTGTTCGTCAACGTAGCTGGTAACGATCATTATTTTTATGGGTGAAGCCTAGCAATCAGTAAGCTTGTTAATAAGCCAATTATAAGACCATTGAGTTGGTGTGACAACTGGTGTAATTTTATGGTTTTGCCTCGCAGTTTCGCATGCCTTATGGAGACTCCTCGCACTTAGCAACACTTGCAGAAAGCTGTCTCGTTCCAATATAGTTTTATGCGACCACACAGCTATGTGGTGAGACACCTGTTTGCCAATCAGGAGGCCCAACTTTGATTCGAACTGCAGTGTAAACTGTTCACTTGCCTTTTCGTGATTTAGCATTCCCGATTGATACCAAAACATGCTATTCTGTCAAAAGAACTTTCTTTCACTTGACATGACGTATTATCTTAGAGGTTAAAACGAACAGTGCTGCGCCTGTGCTTTATAAGGTAAAGAGCTCATAGCGAAAATCTGTGATGATTTACATTATTTTTGTAGGGTTGATATTTGTGCAAAATAGGCCAAAGAATAAACACACGAAAGTAGATACAAATAACACGTCTGTTTCTAATAAGACGCCTGTTATCCAAACCGTGGCGCAATAGCCCGGCAGTACTCCCATAATTGGACGAGAGATGAAACCAGGCAACCCATATTGTTTTTAGTTGGAAATGTGCATATTGATTAAATGATGGACAGAGGGAGGAGGGACGAATGGCTGATGTGTCCAAACTAATATGCTCGCAGGACGAGCGCTATTCGTTTTCTTCTTTTTCCGTCGTGCTTGTCCGATTAGCGTAGCATTCTACCCTTCACAAACGAAGGCCGCTGGTTGAGTAAAGGCTACGTGAACGTGGAGTCGCGTGGGTGATAGCAGTTTAGGCTGGTGACATGGGCAAGTCACATCTGCCGAGAACGCAAGCCGTGATGTAGGGGAAGAACTATCATATACGTCAGGTTGTTCAAGCGATTGGCGAAGACGAAAGAATCGGTGTAATGCGCTAGAAGCTTTTGACATAGATGACATTGCGAAGTGGCATCGAGAATAAAACTGTGTCACCTCTTTCGTAAGACGCATCTTTGTGCCCTAATTGTAGGTAATCTTGAGACAGTCCTAGGATGCCAACGTACGAAGCTGAGCGAAACGTCGTGCTTCCTCTGCCCGCCCGATTCTGTCTAAAAGAAAGGTCTGCGTGAGTAATAAAAGGCTAATTGGCGCCAAGAATGATGCAAAAAGGTCTACACAGATCTAGAAGATCGAACGGGCTTTAGCCAGTGGCTTCATGCCTCGCCTTGTTGTAGGCGTATGCAATAAGGAATAAAATGTCATCCCCATCTTGTACATTCAACAAACGTGCTCCGAGAAAGTTTATTGGTGTAGAGTTCTGATAGTGAGCTTGACAAAACCGTTTGCGGCTGAAAGAAGGTGACTTAGCAAAATCAACAATCACAGAGGTGTAAGAGCTCTTCGACTCTTTTGGCAACAAAATGATGACCACAATCCCACCCAGTAACGCGATGTGGTCCACAGCACAGTAAGACTCAATACATGCTTGGAACACAAATTGGCGGTGGCATTGCTCTGGGCGCCGCATAACGTGTCAGGTCATCAGCGCGAACTATTGTCCAACGGTGGTTGTTTCATGAGCGCGGAAAACGGCCAACTTATTCCAATCCCACCGTTTCAAAAGAAGTTGAGGGTGGTGTGAGAGGGTGAAGGAGATCAACCGAAACAGTGTCGAGGCATTTCAATAGTGGACATTCGTAACAACTGGTCACATAATGTTTCTGTTGTGTTTCGCATTCTAGTCCAGCAGAATTTGTCTTGAATATTGGGATACGTTTTGGCAGAACCAATGTGCTCAGTGGTTGCGTCATTGCGCATAACACGAAGAACATGATGTCTTAATTTCGTGGGCAGCCCTAATAGTAGGCCTGCGCAGTCAGCTGATTATTCCTTTTTACCGAGCCGGACATTTTGCACAACAACGCCATTTTCGCCTGTCGGCTGAGCAGCTGCATAAAAAGGGAACCCAAGCTGCTGTCGTCGTGCTATTCGTTTAGAATGCGGCGAGTGAAGGAAAAAGTGCATGGTCGAAGGCGGCATATAAATAAGCAGCATTGTAATCGTCGCAAGCAGTTTTTCGTAACGGGAGCCACGAAAGATTGTCGGCGTTCGCAGTCTGACGGCAGTTATCGCAACGGACCACGATGTGAATTCCACTAAGCTAGGCAACCAAACGGGTCTCAGAGACTAACTAACGATCACAAAGAATGATGGTCGGTAACAGGTGTGAATTTATGGCCGTAGAGATCCGGGGTAGCTTCTGGAGAACAAAAAACTCCAGGGACACATCCTTGCTCGATAATGGTGTAATTCTTTTCAGCCTTCATCAACGATGGGTTTCCGTAGACAATTGCATGCGAGGCGTCTCGAAACCGCTGGATGAGGGTGGGAACGAGGCCGTTTCCATGGGCATCGGTGTGTCCTTCCGTAGTGGCAGAAAGCCAAAAAGATAAAGTATATATCTAAAAAGGAGCATGAACCTTCTTAGCTGGTGACATGACGAGTCGCTATTCATTGTCCACGTGAAACACTTGTCCTTGTGTGGCAATGAGGTTAGAGGGTATTTAGTGTAGGCAATGTGGGGTACAAAATGATAAAAGTACGAGAAAAAACATAATCTACTATTCTGTTTCAATACTGCAGTTGCGTAAATTCGCTCACTGCAGCAACCTCCTATTGCTGGAGCCATACTTTTGTGGGTCTGGCAAGTTCGATAATGCCATATACCAGCACTTCTTCTTGGCCAAAATGACATTTATCTTTAGTTCAGGGTAAGGATAGCCTTCTCGAGCCATGTCAGAGCAACCTTAAGTCAATCACAGTGTTTTGTGCAAGTGAGACCAAATATTATGACGACATCAAAGTAGCATTGACAAATATCCCATATCAGGTCACACAGCCCGGTCTCATCAAACGCTTCAACCACTGCGGGTGCGTCGCAAGAACCAAACAGTGTAACATTAAATTAAAACAAGCCATTCAGTGATGCACATTCTTTTCGCCCCTGCAACTCAGGCGTAGGTAATCGACGCGAAAATAGGAAGAACTTTTAACTTCGTCTATGAAGTTTAACGTATTAGCATTTGCTTGTCGCACTTATTGCACACCTTTATTGTATAATGTTGCTGGAGAAGATTAAATTGTTGAGTAGTATAATGTAACCAAAAAAGTTTAGCCTGAATAGTGTTAAAAAAGCTTCCGTATATGGTTGCATTCTGTGCACTCTGTAGCTTACCTTGACATACGAGCATTTATTCGCATGATATGTTTTCAAATTCACTATGCACCCATGACGTGTACTCAAGAAAATGCGAGCAGTAATAGGTGTGCCGTGTGTAATACATGTCCCCCTTTAACCAGAAAGTCTTTATGACAATCACAGTGGTGGCACCCAATGAAAATGTACGCTTGTACTACGCATTGTTAGCGTAATGTAACACGTATTCTCAAGCCTGTATACAGGACCTGCATCTTTGTAAAACAAAATATAAATCAACTTCATTTTCAAGCAGTGAAAGTTATTTTTACTCTGTTTCCAAGCAGATACAATACTGCGTGCTAGCATATCTGCTTGCCACGCAAATGGCGTGGAGTTTGATCCTCAATCAGTTTAGCAGCTGTCGATTTCATCTGGTGGAATAGCCGAATCTTTATAGCGGTGACCTGTAGACCCATTCAGTGTAGTTGAAGCGTCAGTACTTAGGTGGTAATGCTGGCTGAACGTCTCATACAAGAGGAAAGAAAGCTGCTTTAGCGTTGAAGACGGGAATCGAGCTTTCGGCTTATGCCTGTAACTGCGAGGTGAACCTGTGGATCAGTCATGCATCATGAGGGAGTTACGATTTGGACTGGAGCTGTGTATCGCTTTGGTATATGTGTGCGATAGGCCCGGACTGTATGACAAAATGAGGAACGAATCTTTTGGCAGTGAGGCGAAATGATGGACAGGGGCGAGAGTGAGATGCCTCAAGTGTACGCTGAAAGCTTTTACTACGATATGCGTCTTGACTCGGTCACTTATGGTAACTTTGTAACTTATGATCAAGTTCCTCATGTAGTTGAGTGAGCTGAATACTACGAGAGCTCAAACAGCCCTGAAATTGATGCTCGTTCATAGTCCATTGTTTTAAGCACTTCGGTAATCAGCATGGCTTGCCTACGTACCCACCAAAGACCATGATTTCTCCCCTAATTGTGCGAGTGCTCATTTTTTGTCGATCAGAGGAACTTCAGCTGCACACTTATGTAAGGACAAGGTTCTCAATTTTCAACAATATTTTTCCTATTCGCTTACTTCTTGTACAATGTAGCCAACCAAGCGTTCTTTTAGTTATCTTTCTTGACTTTTTCTGGCTTGTCTTTCTCTCTCTCATTGTGTCTATATATGTCACAAAATCATTCACAGAAATATTTTTAATGCTCAAGTTAGTTGACGCTTTGGTTTGTGTTTATTGCTGCGTTGTAACACAAGCAGTTTTAATAAAGGCAGTTTTAATAAAGTGCACCACGTCCATGAAAACCCAGAAACACATAATGAATAATAGATGCTATACAAAAAGTCACTTTCGCCACAAGGGGGACGCATTGAATGTGATAGCAGGAAATGGGAATGTGACAGGAAGAACTACAAGGATGTCAGTACTTGCAGCGTGCTGTTCAAGAATAAGAGGCGTGCTCTCAAAGAACGCACACGTCTACACAGGACAAGCGTGAACTCAAAGCTCTCACTATATTAGCGTGTTTGTGTTTGAGAAATGCTCTTCAGTACTCGGCAATACATGACCCGACGTTGTAGCATATTTCTGTTGTTTTTTTTTTTCAACTGTGGCGTGTGAATTCACGTTTATGCGTATCCCGTCACGAGATGGCGTCTGTTGCCATGTGTGCCTACTGTTTCTTTTTTTTTTTTGTTCTACAACATGAAAGGGTACAGCGTGGGCAATTTTTGATGCGCACCTGCAGGGAAGTTGTTGAATGGACATAAACTTTAAGAGTATTGAGTAGTAGAAAACATGTTTAGCAATCTTCAAACATCTGTGGACAACTAATGGTGAAATAAATGGTGTATTCAATTGAGGGTGTGGTGAAGGCAGGAGTTACGATAACTGCACACAGGTTTTAATACCACAAGGGCCAACTAGAAGCGCATGTAGCAAGCGCTTGTCGCCATCATCCTCTTCTCCCTTGGTCAAGTCATGAGTCCACTACTTTTATTGCCGTATGTAAATAGCAGGCCGTTACCATGGAAGTCCAGGCACGGGCCCTGATTGAGTTGTATAACGCAGCGTGCTACGGAGCCAAGCTACGTGGGTTAGAATGTCAAGTCAGCTGCTTCACAGTTTTAGCCTTTCTTGACATACCTAAACTGAGAAATTTTAGTCATTATGTCTATCTGCCACGTGATTCAGCCTACAGGCCAAAGTGTAAGCACTTGCTGAACATTCAGCCATCTTCAGCTGGTGACTGCGTTCATACTTGTCCACATTGTCGATTGAAAAAAAAATATTACGCATATCTAAGTTGCAGCATCAATACCTGAGTATTACGTGGTGTGTTTCTTCATTAAACAATATATAAATACGTAACTGGAAAAATAGTAGTGTTCCTTACGCTGCGCTGAAAATATGCATGAAAAAGTGTTCTGACAACAATAGGCTGCCATGGTGCCAAATGGTGCTGCCACCTGGCAGTGGCCCTGGGTTCTGCACAAGCTCATGTTTCCCAACGCCACTCCCAGATGCCGACCTCAATTTAATATAGCACGAAGGTACTATAGCACGAGGACAGCTGTTCATGGGTACAAGATTGTTTTACGGCATTCGCATGGGCGTACATAAATGAGTGTACATTCACTATACCTTCCAAGTGAAATTGCAGCATTATTAAACAATGGATTATTTTCTGTGTGAAACCGAAGCAGTTTCAGCTTCGGGAATATCAACTTTGCCCTCACCTAGTTCCAAAACAAAGTTTTTTGAAGTAAGAGCATGTTTAATGATCTCCTTCTGACGATGTTTCTTTCAGTTTATTTGCATCATCTTGAGAGGATCGTAGGCTTGAATATACTTCTACAACTTGTCTGGGTTTCGTGTCCCTAAAGTTTGGTATTATTCTTGGGGCCATCATAGTGAAGGTTCCTTGAAATTTCAACCACCTGGGGTCTCTTAACGTGCCCCTAGAAAAGTACATGGGCTTCTAGCATTTAGTATTCATCTAAATGCGGCCATGAAGACGGGGATCTTGCTGCCGTGATCATTGGGTAAGTAGTCCAGTGCTCTCTCCACTAGACAACATACCACATATGAATATATGAAACAAAGACTGAACAAATATTGTGCGGAACAAGCGACGAATGTTTCAGATTCGAACCAAACTGTTTACTCAAGTCTGGAGAGGCTAAAGTTCCCGCCCCATAGACAATGTACCATGATGCCGGAAAAAAAAGAAAGCTTGTGTAGTTGAGCCTTCTATAAAATGCGTATTTATGGTTGTAGTCAAAATATATACAGTGTTTTTCATTGGATAGCCAAGGTCCCGGTTTATTGTCGTTACTCCTATTTGTTTTTACAATTTTAGCCTATATTTGGCTGAAGTAACACCGTGCGATATCATAATATAATGTTTTATTGTATTGTGTTGAGCAATAAACTGTTTTTGAACATTTATACTTCATATGAATAGTTTCCTTAGGTGGTTCAATATAGCACAAGATAAATATATAAATATTTGAGGCAAATTTTAAGTTTAGGTGGAATTCTGAGTTACTAACTAGACAGCTAGTATTCATGCTGCACATTTAAAGCGATTCATCTTTCTCAAAATTTAAAGAAAATAGTTACACCCCATATGTTGTTTTCTTTAGAGTTTAGTAGCAGTATTCATAATAAAACGCAGCGTGTTATTTCAGGTTCTGTCAGCATTATTTGTGGCTACACTGTATTGCACTATTATTTGACTTACACTCGCAGTTGCAAACTTTACAGCACTTGTGTGTCTGCAAGAATTGGGAGTTATCAAATATCACAAAGCCTGCGCAACAAGTGCCTCCCGTATCGCCTCTTCAAAACTTGATAAAATCACAAAGTTAGTGGTGAAGCGACATCCCCAACGTCCAAAATTTCCAAGAAAAGTACAACTGTAATTACTAAAATTGGTGATCTAAACGTTACTGCTTTATGAAGTCTACAAGCACCTCTAAATTTCCACCTTGATTTTAGATAATATAGAAAGTTAGAGCTCAAAATGCTTGCTATAATCACGTTTTCGTTTCAAATTTATAACAGAAAATCTAGTTCACACTAAACATGCTGCCTTCCACGAAGACAATCCTCTAATAAAAACATTTCTATATTTTTTATCATGGGTCGATCTTCGAAGCTTGTTTAAAAAGCAAGGTTTTTTGGGCTACTATGCTCATGCAACGAAATTGGTAATAACGTGTTGCAAAGCGAAGAAAATGAAAGGTATAGTATGCGTCTATTATTTCAAGAAAGGTTTGTTTTCATACACTGCTGGCGAATGATATATTACATTACACGCAAGTGTTATCTGTCATGTGCTTCTTTTCTTGGCCATGTGTCACGTTACTACTTTCGGCACAGTTTTGTCCAACTCACATTGTCCAATTGTTTTTCGTTGAGGAGCGCAAAATAGTGCTGCTTCTCGTTGAACAATGACACTGAATAGAACGTTGCTATCTAGTTTCTTGTCGCTATAATGCACATGCTTGGAAGCGTCTTCGCAAGAACGTCTTCAACCTAGCATTGAGACCACAACCAATTGCCTTCACATAACAATTCATTAGGAATCAGGTTGCACTTTTTTAAAAGAGCAATACATTAGGTTCAGGTGCATCAGTAGGTCCCACCAGGTGTAGTAGAAAGTGAGAACTTGTTTTCTTCATTATGTGGCTGGATAGTGACCTTAGTATTTGTTACATAAAAACAAGCTGGTTTTGTTGACCTAATCTTATATATGTGACATATAAAACCCACTCATTCGTCTTTCTTTGAATGTTGAACAATGCCTTGGCTGCGCTAGTGGCAGAAAAAAATATTATCTTGCAATTCGTCTGCTAGCGGAAGAGTTTTAGTGAAAGTAAATACTGCTTATCCGAATATGTATTAGATTGTTCAACATAGCATCTTCATTAATTTTATGAAATGAGGTGTATTATTTTACATTTTAGTAGATCGCATATTCATTTTACGCAAAACGAGCCAAGCCCTGCTTCACCAGTTGACATTTTATATTGCATAGTAAGTACACGTTTTTGTTTCGGCGTTGTTCGGTGCCATTGTGGATACACCTCATCATCAACGTAGTTGTCCTTCTCTTCTTCGTTGGTCAAGTCGAATGTCCACTGCCTTCATTACAATTACTCCCGGGCATTAAGGAAGCCATCCTGGTGATCTAAGGGCTAGAGCATTAGGGGAATTGTAGTACTGCTTGAGCCAGGAAACGTGCACAATTTTTTGTCCACGGTGACAGTTGTCCGAAGATGCGTCGAGTGGCTCCACGAGGTAATTCAGAGTGGATGTTTGTTGCAGAACCCAAGGAGGGCCGCACTACTTTGAAGATAGCTTGTGGGAGAGTCCCGCGGGAGTAGATGAAACCCACACCCATACCACTGTGCCAGGGTCAAAGTATGGAGCAGTAGTCGATTCATCATGACGATGTTTCTGCCGACTTTCGTCGTGCAATATGGATGAACGAGCAAGCTGTCGACATTCTTCGGCATGTGCGGCTGCTCTTGAAACTGCGTAAGGCCGGAATTGAAGGATTGTGTCCATAGTGGAAGGTGGTTCATGTCCATAAAGAAAAAAAAGCGAGAATTTCATGAAGATCAGGATAAAATGGGCACTCTAGGTGGAGGCATTTCCATCCGAGTGTTAGTCTGGAATTATTGATTTCGTGCAGTGCTGGCAAAGATTACTATATAAGTGTGCGTTATTCTATGCCCTGCGTTAAGCACAGTGCTCAGCTGCAGTTGTTTTTTTTTTGCTTGAAACATTTTTCGTGAAACAGATTACAACTGTTGCCTTTGAAAATCACAACCCTTATTCATACTTAATAAGCAGTAGCTGAAAGGTTTTGAGTTTGACTTTGAGTTTATTCAACCACGTGACAAGTATACGAAAATACACTGTATACGTGGTTTGGTGCGAAGGGAAAAAAGCTGCATTTCGGTATTGAGATGCCTCAATATCCCAGTGAATTCATATTGCTGAGCTTCTGACGTGTTCGTGTCTGTGTTATTAGGTATGCATATGGGCTAATCATAGGTCACGTGAATGGCAACCTTGTTTTTAAACTTTGATTATCTAAGTAGTAATAGAGAAAGTGTCTTTTTATATAGTTAATTGATACTGAAAATAACTTATGGGTTTTATAATTAGAGAAACTTACCGCTGTAGTATGTACACACTAGTACACGTGTGTTTCTTAAGCAGCTCTGTCAGAACCTGCTCATAACTCTTCTTTTAACAGTAGTCATTCTATATCATTTAGCTGCTGATCACAGGCACAAGTCGAAAAAAGTTTATGGTGATAAAGTTATATTAAGTCATTTTGTCTTCCAGCCGATGACTTCATGAGGGGGCGCACGTGTTTGTGGTGATGAAGGGTTAAATGATGGAGATTGGATCTTTACCATTCAATTACCGTATACTCATGCCTGCTGAGAGCATGATTGTTCGTATAGTGGACTGTTGTCAACATTTTACTGATATAACTGGATCAACGCATAAAACGGATTGTTGACTTCAACAATGTAATAATTATTTTGTGAGTAAAATTCTCAAATTCGCCCTCATGATGTCTACTCACCTCCTCAACTTTACAAGAAGCAAAAGATGACATTCAGATCTGAAGCATGCCTTTTTGTTCTGTAAAAGTTCGAGGTGCGGGAAATGAACAAGAGTCAATACAAAGGTAAATTGAAAAGTATCGATAACAACCAAGATAAAAATTGGAAGTTCATTGGACGCAGAGCCAAGCAGTTGTATGGTAAATCTGTTTAGTAATAAACTAAACGCACCACAATTTTACTCAGCGTTAATCGGTCGAAAGCTTTAGTTGTCGCATAAAACGCGAAAAGTGGCTGTCGCTTGGCAGGAGTGGTGCAAAAGAATAGTCATGTTACAAAAGTACATGATGTCAGATATCGTCAAAGTGCAGTAAATTAAATTGCGAAAAATCATAAAGTAGTTATGGTGCTGCTGTCACGTCAGGCAAGTATAAAGAGGGCATGTGCCTTTTTCTTATCTTCTTAAACAACAACGCCTGTTGATCCGATGATCACACTCTGCTCAGAGCACACATGCGATAGAGACACTACCATAATACCCAACCAAGTTCAACGTTTATTGCTTCTCTGTTTAGATGGCTGCAACGCCTCAATAGCTTAATGTGCTAACGTGGTTAGAAAAAATGAATAGCATATTTAGGTGTTCCTTTCATTTGTTAGAAAAAATATCATAAAATCTAAGAAGCAATCATGCCAAAAAAGTACTGAGAATGTTGTTAGAAGTAATTTTGATTTAAATATGAAGAAATAGAAGTTTCGAAGATGAAAATAGCATCGGTTGCCTTATTCGAGGGTCGCGGGTTCGGTCCCTTCCCATGGCAAGTTAGCTTTCGTCCACTTTTCTTCCTTCACATTTACATTACAATTACTTTAAATAACGTCCACTATACTTTTCCTGGCTCGATTGTCTGTTTGATTTCAAAAGGTGCGCATAATTGTACAACTTATATTATAGCCAAGCGAATCACGTTTTTTTTTCATTAGCAGCTCGAACGCCGCAACGACATACCACATGACGCAATTACATCGACGTGAACTTTATTTCGCGTGCGCCGTAGTTTGGTCAAGGCAGGTTTTCATTACACATTAGGCAGTTTTTGGCTAGAACAAATGAGCATATCTTTCAAAAGACGAGAAAAAAAGAAATACATCGAAAATATACAAACGTTCATGGTGACAAATTCAATGATAAATCCTACAGAAGCCTATTGGAACAGGCCAACTCAAGTTCAAGTTTTAGCATGGTATCTAGTACACCATAATTGATTTTTTTTGTGAAATAGAACAGCACAATATGGAAATATATGAGCGCACGAAGTAGAAAGAATAATCGTGTTGGTAGAAGAAAAAGGAAGAAAAAGGTAGAAGGAAAAGGTAGAAGGAAAAACGCAAGGTAGAAGGAAAAGCACTTTACAGGAAAGACGCTGAGCGTCTTTCCTGTAAAGTGCTTTTCCTTTTACCTTGTGCGCTCATATATTTCCACATTATGTTGTACCAACTTGCCCAGAATTCCAATTCATAGAGCAGCACCCCAACGCCATTACTCTTGTTTCTGCGGGTAACAAAGCTGCCTGCTATCAATATGCAGTTGCATTAGCACTTTGCTGAGACAGCTAGTGGTTTACGGCGATGAGAAATTATGGCAGACCACATTGCAGTGGAGGGTAAGCATTAAGCCCCACACTCGTTGCGCAATTTGCATTGCGTGATTAGTTGCTGTTATCTTACTCTCCTATTACGCTGTATTACTCAAGTTGTTCAGCAAACTGTAAGCAATTTAGAGTACGCTATACTCTAGTATGGGAGAGCTAAAAGTCATCACGTTGGCCTCATACTTGATACGAGTGCATTGACAAAAATTAACGCCATTCCGAGCCTGATATGACGCTCGAATAGGCCCATAGCTCAAGCGTAGCTCTGTAGTAGAGTACTCGACAGCCAATGCGAGCACCCTGGTTCAAAGGTTAATAATTGCTAGTTATTTTTTTCTCGTTCCATTTTTATGCCTATTGGTTACTCCACTGATGGGGCTGGTGTTGCCACCCAATGCCGGTATAAGTGCCTAAGATCTGCGCTTTGAAGTTTTCGCAGAACTCACTCCCTGTAGAAATTGGTCTCGTTAGAAGCACATGGCGAGTTCATGTACACACTGACTTTTCTGGCATTGAACGATGCGTTATGGGGTGGATTGACAGGTTTACGAAGTATAACAGTTGTGTTTACATGGTCTGGTTACCTTGCGCGTGGACTACGCTGGCGCTTGAAGGTTTACCCGCGGTCTCACGAAATTCTTTCATTCTCGTTAGGGCCATTACGTTACTGTTATCAACACGAAGTGCAAGCTGTGATATGTTGGTGTGAACACCAAAGGTAACTTTCATTGGTGTAATCCTATAGGAATCGAGCAGCACTCAAAGATATTGCAGAGTTAGAGAAATACCGAATTTTTATGTTATTCATGTCCTCGGCAGAGTCATGATTGTCAAAGCCTCTTACCCTGCCATGGCAATTTCGGTTTACACTAAATTAAGAAAGCAATCAAGAGGGCCCTGAAATGTACATAGATAAATAAATAAATAAATAGATA